>NW_024730154.1:0-19158 GCF_018991925.1 Homarus americanus | reverse complement strand
GAAAAAAGGGTGAGGGAGGGAGGTAGGGGAGATCAAATTAAAGGGAGAAGGAACGAAATAGTAAAAGGGTAGAGGGAAGGGAGTGAAGAGAAGGGGGAATGAAAGGTCACCACCGGGGAGGCAAGAGGAGAGGTTGGAAGTGAGGAGAAGGAAGGGAGTTAGGGAAGGAAAAGAATTGTGGTGTGGGAGTAAGGGGGAGCAGGTGAGGGAAAGAGTCGAGGGAGTAAGGTGAGGCGAAAGCTGACACCTCTGCCTGGTTAACAAGAGATGAGTGTGGCGGTAAGGGAGAAGGGAGTCGAGGGGAGACTTGAAGGAAGGCGGAGGGAGGGGGGAGAAGGATAGGTAGGGAAGTGGAAGTAGCAGGGTAGCGGGAGAGGATAGGAGTAGATAGGGAGAGGGATAGGAGGAAGAGAAATGAGAGGATGAAAGGTATGGGAGGAGGGAGGGTGAGGAGAGTGGTGATTTGAAAGAGGAGGGAGGAAAGGGGAGGGAAGACTAGGAGGAGAAGAGGAACGGGAGGTGGAGGGATCAATGAGGGGAGAGGAGGAGAAGGGGGGGGGGCTGCAAAGAAGTGCATCTGATCGGCTACGAAGATAAAGTTCTGATTGGTAACACGAGTAGAGCTGTGAACACGATCAACGGCGAGGAGGAAGACGAGGAGTTACAGCCGCGTGTGAGGTGTCGACCACGATTCTGCGTCTGGGCTGAGAGCTAATTATCACATCACGAATTATTGACACTTGGTGGAGGTATACCGTACTTAAAGTGTTTGTCGTGAAAAAAAGAAGAATTATACTGTATAAATCAATGTATATGCGAAAATAAACACAATATTGGTAGTGCTGAAGTTAGTGATTAACAAGACGTGATAATGACGATGATGTGAATCTCCGTAAACGATGATGTTAATAATATTGCTTTATGAACAAGGTTACACCTAATACACTCTCATGTCTCTGTGAGGGCGTAAGTAATTAATTAGCCTTGAGACCAATTAAATTACTATTGGTTCATGGGACCGACGCTAATAACCTGCTTTAAATACCCACTTAACTCACCTTTGATCTATAGTATAACCGTAATTTGTTGATGTAATTTCAAACAAAATGTGCTGGTTAATACAAACACACACACATAAATAATATATATATATATATATATATATATATATATATATATATATATATATATATATATATATATATATATATATATATATATATGTGTGATGGTTGACTTCCAATCTTGGTTTTATATATATATGGTTTTTTTTTTAAATACAGTATTCACAAAGAAAATTTGTTTTTTGCGTCCCTTTCTTTGTCACCTCTGTATTACTTCTTTATTATCACAAAACAAGCACATACACACACACTCATCACCTCCGTCACACATCTATCACCTACTTCCCTATTACGTATACTTAAAGGAACAGTTTTGCTCTAAAAACGTAAACACACTAGATTATTCCATGAATATGATCCCCATCTTTTTGTTACAGTAATCTTCAAACCCGGTAAATCTATGTAAGATTTATTTAAATTAAGGATTTGATACCTAGGGGATTACAGTACTTTATATATTCTTATAAGTGTTATGCCTAAGTGGTACATACATTGGAAAATCTAAGAATAATTCACGTATAGATTATACAAACATTAGTGACGATCATTTAGAACTGGACTCTCCAAACCACCTTATTTAGTGATCAGAAGTCACAGCCACAAGCACGACCACCCGTTGCTCGACTCATTATTCACTATCCGCGCCAGTCACTGCCAAAACGGAAAACCAATGATTTCCAGTCGGTTGTTTGAATATACAGTACAGTAGAGTACATATTTGTTTAATTTACCAGTACATTATTATTTCTTTCATAGGTTTCCTCTTATAATAATTATTAGTTACCGCGATAATGGAAACGTTAACACATATATATATATATATATATATATATATATATATATATATATATATATATATATATATATATATATATATATATATATATATATATATATATATATATATATATATATATATATATATATTGCTGTAGGTTGACGTATCAAAAAGTGATCAGAATTAATGATTCCTTATAAAAGTAAAGCTTTTTTTTTATCATATCGCCACTTAACAGCTTAATAACCGTTTGGGCGTCAGTCCTATGGCGTTAGATGTGCATCTCCCTGAAGACGTATCGAGGCGCTCGTGCGGGAAGAATTTAAGGACGTTACAGAATTACTCTCTAAAAAGCGTGTATGGAGGAGTTTCTGAGACCTTTCGACCTCCGGTTCATTCCATGCTAGTTGAATACAATTTGATCAAAGAGGTTTTGGTCGACTTGGTGAGGTATCCTCCTCCCACCACAGTACACACATCAAAGCTCACCTCCTGAATGGACCTTCTTATTAACCATACAGCAATTTTTACTCCCATTACATATTTTTCATTGAGTTTCTGAAAGTCGTAATACCATTGAATTCCTGCTTTACGGAGACGAGGTAGCGGTAGCAGCATAATGCTACTACATACAGTATACAGTAGTACATTGCTGCAGTATATGCAATATTTTGATAACGTACACAGCAGAATTATTATATTATATATATATATATATATATATATATATATATATATATATATATATATATATATATATTTAATTTATAATTTTCACCAAACTGGTTTAAGTTATTGAAACATAATCTGCCGTGCTTAACATTGTGATCTAAGATGCAATTAAGGACACTTACCTATAATGCTAGTTAAACATGAAGTAGTTAACTTGTCCAAAGTACTGACTTACGATGGAATTTAGCGCGTCCAGCATACTACTAAACATGACTCTACATACTCATACAACGTGACTAACGTAGCTACTATCTTAACCCACGACTGATTAGGCATTTCTGAAAAAAACCCATTTACCATTATTAATTTAATTTCTATATCTGCATGTGTATTTTTGTTTAAAGCCGAATTTTTAATTTTGTTTCTAATTAATGTTTAAATGCTGAAATTGTTATTTCTGTACTAGTAAGTTTATATAAACTTGTGTAGTGTCTTTTGTTACTTAATAATGATTAAATACTATAATTATTTAGTTTTGCGACCTTTACTGGTATCTGTATCTTTCTGTTCTTTCAAATAATTATATGTACTATTGCTATGTTGTTCGACCAATAAGTCTGCGTGTATAGACCTGTACTGTTGTTTATGAGTTAAAATTGTGAAATGAAAAGAGTTAATTTGGGCTTGGGGGGAAAAGAAACTGAACACTCCATCCAGTGAATAGGACCTAAAAGGACTCTTGACCAAACTCGACCATTCAGGCACCAAGGAACTCGTGCCTGAAGATTGCGATGAAAGCAGCATTCATGGCCGATGGATCAGAAGCTTATATCAAAGCTGTTTTCAAGAGATAGAAATGTTTCGTCTCGCTGGAGGATTCTTGCGCTGAATGACATGCTTGAGGGCTGCAGGGCGGTGCCGTGGCCAGGTTTCAAGAAGAATTTTTAGTGTAGATATAGAGACTCGCAATGCTGGCGTTAGATTAGCAAACATCGCTTTAAGTATCACCTTAGGTGAATCAGTTTGATACACAGTCACATGGTCACTTACGGTTAGTGAAACATATTGATCTCAGTCACAGACATGAGCCAGTTAAGAGACGCATGTACAGTTTTGGAAGAAATTTTAATTCAAGCTTTACTGTAGTTGTCGCGTCATTTCCGTCACCATAACGTAATAAGTGTATAATGATATATCAAATGAGAGTAAAATACGGAGCTTTGAAAATCAGGAGAACTCGGCAGTTAGACTAATTCCTTAAGGCAACATTAGCTGATGTACAGCGGTGTAGGAAACTTTTTGTGGCATATGTGTGTTGAGATAGTGTGTTTGGTATACAGATCTTATTTAACCTTAAGATCTCTACTTCTACTACTACTACTACTATAGTGCGTTTTTATCCCCAGCTGAGAAGAGATTCGCCACCCCCTCCTCAAGGGTTACAGCTGATTGGCTATTGCAAATCTGTCCGATTTCGCCCTGCTGACGGCCGTGTAATATTTCAATGTGATTCTGATCCTTTAAATTGTTAGTTTTGCATAATGTAGTATTACTGATAAGTAATTTGTCGTAGTATGCCTTTATTGTGGGTAAAATTAGTATAGATTAAATGCGTCCTCCGAAAGTGTGAATTTGGTACCAGAGTTTAACAGTTAATTGATGTATAAAATTTCTGATAAACTTCTTACGTGATCATGTTTGCAATAATGAATTTATGTATCTCTATATAATTTAGCTAAATGTCTTTCTTGTCAGAAACGGTCATCCCAACGATTATGAATAAACTCATTTAGAAACACATTATTAATTCAGGACGAAATTGGACAGATTTAAAACAGCCAATCAACTGAAACTCTTGAGGAGGGGCGAGGCATCTCTTCTCAGCTGGGAAAAAACGCACTACTACTACTACTACTACTACTACTATTACTACTTATTGTTAACGCGGCCTCCAGCCTCCCCCAATAGCCACACCTCCGCCGCCATTTTATTGCCTTAATATTAAATATCCGAATACATAAGTAGCTATCCTATCTGTGTTGAATTAGTTGAGCCGCAGATCTATGCGGCATTCAATGACTGTAGCCTCATAGTCAATATCTGCAGCCGTTGTCGGAGTTGGGGCAGAAGCTCTCGTTCCCCTGAGGCAGAGCAAAGCCGACCGAAGGAGAGAGAAAGACAGTCGACATCTCATCCAGGCTGTAACATAACTTCTGGGCTGCTGCTTCTGTTCGGAGATCACCTCCGCGAGTCTGGCGTAGAAACATCTTGCACTTGGTCCCATCCCACCAGAGGTTGTGAACACTAAAGGAGGGAAGCTGCCTTGATCAACGTTTTGAATTCTCTCCCCATATGCCCTTCTCTTGTCGTTCTCGTTCCTCTTATGTGCAGCATCAAGAGCTAGGTTACGGTGACATGCGGCCATGGGATCAAAAATCCTGATGTCGAAGAAAGCTCGCTGTCCCCGCGTCCAGAATCCTCGAGCACTGACGTGAACACGGGCTTCGTTAGATGTGTTTGAAGTCCTATGTTGGAAGATCTCACTGTCCAATGGGAGGAGGGTCGGTTCTACCGTGACATCACGGCAGATTTCCTTCAACGTATTTGCTGTGAGATCCCTTACTTCGTCATGCCTCATGCACATGAAGCCCCCTTTCTTGCACACCATGGCGTGATCGACGTCATAGGAAGAGCCACACACGCATTGGGAGGGCAACCCTTCTAATGGCCTACCGTACCTTAGAGCATTGGCATATGTAAATTCTTGTTTATTGAGACTAAAACCATTTGCCCTTATTGGTAACGTAGTTAACCGGTTCGAGGCGCCCACCTCCTGCGCTATAGCTACTTTTTTTTTTAAATTCTCTGGTACTTGCAGCAGCAGAACTACTACGACTCTACTACTACTATTGATATTATTACTATTATTATTAACACTACTGTTATTACTACTATTACTATTACAACTTATAAATTGTCGATATCACTACTGCTACTCCTAATAATAGTATTGAAAATACTAATGCTGCTACCACCAACAGTAAAAATAATGGAAATAATAAATATAATCATAAATTAATACAAAAAAAATAATGACAGAGAAGAGAGAGAGAGAGAGAGAGAGAGAGAGAGTGAATTGTCTCCCAAATAAAACTAAACCTCGACCAATCAGCTCCTTTCTAATTAAAGTCCCCTGTCCACCGTCCCCCTCACCACCAACAATAATATGCTACATAATCAGTTGGGTGAGGGATCAAAGGGAGGGAGGGAGCAAGATGTGAGGCACGGAGTTATGGGGTAATGAACAGCTGTTGAACTGGGCGGGGCATGCGAACTTTACATAAACGGGGGCAACAACGTGCTAATCATCACCGCCTCCAGGAGATCTACGGTGGCAGGAGAGTGTTCAAACCACTCATTCCCCTTATTATGGAGTTTCTTGTAAGCGTGTTCACCCACCCGAGACGTCCTTAGTTTATAACGGTTTGTGTGTGTGTGTGTGTGTGTGTGTGGTACTGTCTAACGACGGTGGGGTGTGTGTGTGGGGGGGGACTGACTTACGATATAACTACGGTACGGTGTGTGTTTGGGGGACTCTCTCTCTCTCTCTCTCTCTCTCTCTCTCTCTCTGTCTGCCTGTTTGTCTGTCTGTCTGTCTGTCTGTTTGACTGTCTGTCTCTTCTCTAATCCAAAGTACGCAGCATCTAACCATAACTGTAAAGCATGTTAAAAATTTCGATTTTAATAATAGCCAATTCAAACTATGCATCTCACGCAAGCCAGGTCATATTTCTACACAAACTCTTACCAGGTTATACCACACACTTTCCTTCTTCTATACGTATACTAACCTACAAATTGTCCTAAACTACACACTTAGGTAAAATACGCCTTTCCTTACACCACACGTGTGTTTACACCACACCCTTCCCTCTCTTCCTCTACACACACAGCTCCTCTCCTCCACACACATACATACACACCTTCTCTCCTCCACACACACCACACACCTTCTCTCTTCCACACACACGCCTCCTCTCCTCTACACACACACACACACACCTCCTCTCCACCACACACACACACACACACACCTCCTCTCCACCACACACACACACACACACACACTCCTCTCCTCCACACACACACACACATACATACACCTCCTCTCCACCACACACACACACCTCTCCTCCACACACACACACACACACACACACACACACCACCTTTCCTCCATACACCCACACCTATCTTCCTCACTTTGTTCCTTGAAGTTCCTCCTCCTCCTGAACGGGCCCTTCTGCGTGGGGTATAGGTATCCAGGTGCAGGTGGTGCTTGGCTCACGAAGGAGGCGCTGCCAACCACTACTGACGGAGGAGTTCCTTGAGGCTGGTGGAATATGACGAGTTGAGTGAGTTGATGGTAGGAGAAGGATGGGAAGAGGTGAGCTAGTGAGTTTAGAATGGATGTTGGAAAGAGAGAGATGATAGTGGTTTGTAGAGTGAAAAAGACGAGTGATGCGGTTGTGATGAGTTGAGTGAGGTAGTGGTCAGGACCTGCAGCAGTATTCTGTAAAAAAACACCAGAGAAAAACACTATAGAATTGTATATTGAAAAAATACTAAAGAGGATAATCAGATTAAGATAAAAGGAATATTACGTACATAGCAAATTCTTATACAACTGAATAATGCCTATATATATTGAATAATCAGACGAAAATACAGTAATTGATTACTACTATAATAGCTGTGAGCTCAGCTGCCAAGGTCTTTAAGCACCGTTCATCACAGTATAAGTTTCTGTACTACAAACAACATTTGATCATGTACCGTACAAAGGACCACGCGAACTTTAGCTCCACAGCTTATTTCATCTTATGGTAAAATACCCTGGCGCTAACCTTATCTAACTTGACTTAACCAATCCTACTATAAACACCAGGTGAAGTCAGCTGGGGCTAATCTTTATGTGACCCAATAAATAAGTATCTATGTGTATGTAGAAAGAATTATTGGAAAAATGTATACAAATCCATATATATATATATATATATATATATATATATATATATATATATATATATATATATATATATATATATATATATATATATATATATATATGTGTGTGTATGTGTGTGTGTGTGTGTGCTGATAACCACAAGGAAAGAGAAAACACGAAGTTCCCAAGCGCTTTCGTGAAATTCACATCTTTAGGGGTGAGTACAGACTAGGGAGAAATACATAACAAGGCAATTATATATACAGTAAAGGAAAGTGAGATCAAGTCCACAATAGTCAGGTTATTAGGTAGTGATCCTACTAATCTTCAAAAAGCACCTCAGCAGTTGTAGTCAGGTCAGAGGATAAGATGACCCAACCTTCTCACCTGGTTACAAATCTTCTTAATTACGAAATTATCCAGTTTGTACATGCCATTACTCAAATTCAAGTTGAGGGATTCGGTAGGTTTAATAAGACTGGATTCTATAAAGTTCATGCTGTCAATTGAATTATAAGGTAATATTGAGGAGGCATTATCCCAGTCAGTGCAATGCTTATTATCCCTCAAATGAACAAACAGAGCATTGGATTCCTGGCCAATCCTAACACTATATTTATGTTGTTTAAGTCTAGTTACAAGATCTTTACCTGTCTGGCCTAAGAAAAACATATTACATTCCTTGCAAGGAACCTTATAAATGCAGCCACCTGTGTTGTTGGGGGAGTTCTTGATTAACATTTGTTTAACAGTGCACGAGTTTTTAAATGCCACATTGACGTTCCAGGTTTTTAGTTGTAAAGGAATTTGAGAAATTTTTTTGTGAAATGGTAATACTAAGAGATTCTTATGGTCATGGGTGGGCTTGGGATCAGTTCTATAAAAAGATTTCTTAGTAATGTTCAGGCATTTGTCTATGAAAGATCTAGGGTATTTAAGGTTTGAGCCAATATTATAGTTATATTTATATTCCTCATCAATGGTTATCAGCATATACCTGGATCACGCGCACCTACAGTGATTTACTTATATATATATATATATATATATATATATATGATTGTGTATAATGATTATATATTTTAAATGTTTAAACATTTACGTGTACTTTCCGTTTGATAATAGTCTGTGCAAATGGGAAACATTATTATTATTATTATTATTATTATTATTATTATTATTATTATTATTATTATTATTATTATTATTATTATTATTATTATTATTATTATTATTATTATTATTATTATCGTCGTCGTGATGGACTGAAGGAGGATTTACGATCCCCAGTTAGAACTGAATGAGTTGAGGGAACTAAAAGAACCGAATTAGTTAATTTTTGTGAAGTAAGTGAGGAGAGGGGAGTTGAAAGAGCTGAGTGAGATAGGAAGTTGGATGAGTTGATAAGGGTTAAGGGGTTTGAATGAGATGGGGGGAAATGAGTAAATAAGGATGAATGGGGGCGGGGTGAGTGATTAGAGGGCAAGTTTATAGGCAGCTACGAAGAGTAGATTGAGCTGAGAGAATTGAGTGAGAGTTGAAAGTACACACGTTGTGTTATTTGGGTGTGTGTACGAATGCAAGAAGAAGGAAGAGTAGCTCATAAAAAATAGTCACAAATATGCACACACACACACACACACACACACACACACGTTGGGATAGAGAGAGAGAGAGAGACCCGTAAAGTTCAGAGAGGGTATGCAAAATTCATAGGGCGCTCCCTCCCTTCGCCCCCGCCACCTGCATTGTGACCTTTTCTCTACCACCCCCCTCTCTCTCTCTCTCTCTCTCTCTCTCTCATGTTTCCCTGTCTTAACTTATATATATTCTTTTCCCACCCTCTCCCTTTCCACCCATTCGTAAATCCAGTGGAATTCTTCTTCATTTCTTTATTCTCGTTTGCCACGACCCCCTTCCCTTGTTCGGTGATATCCATCTGTCGTCCTTCCCCCTCTTCATATATTTCACACTCATTTATTCGTTTCCTCCAAGTGCATCTTCTTCATCATTGTTGTCTTATATATGCGTTCTCTATTCTTTCATGTTGTCTTTTTGTTTCGTTTTATTTTTCACTTTATCATCTTTTGTTTTCATTGTCTTTGTTTCGTACGTTTTTTTTCACTCCTTATCGTTTTTACTTTATTTCCAATCGTCTTTTATTCTTACTGTAATTGTTTCATATATCCTTTTATTTATAATATTTCATCCTTAGCTCTGTTTATTGAGTTTCAGTTTTCCTGTTATCATTTCTCTTCCTTTATCGCTGCAAAATTTTTAGCTGTTCTCTATTATTGACAGTTTTAACGTTTGTGACTTGTTCTGCAGTTGTAGCTTTAGTCTCTAACTATAGCTTTAGGTCTTTAACTATAGCTTTTGGTCGCACACTGTAGCTTTAGGTCTCGAACTGTAGCTTTATATTTAGGAGTAATGATAAATAGGAATCTTAAGCCAAGTAAATAATGTGTAATTGCTCAAAACAAGGCTAATAAAGTACTTGGGTTCATACAAAGGAATGTTAGTTATAAAACTAGCGAGGTCATCCTGAAACTATACCTTGCGCTTGTGAGACCTCACTTGGATTACGCAGTTCAATTCTGGTCACCGTATTACAGAATGGATATAGAATCCCTTGAAATAATTCAGAGGAGAATGACAAGACTAATCCCGGGCATTAGGAACCTCGAGTATAGAGACAGGTTAAAGTATCTTAATTTGCACTCCCCCGAGAGACGTAGAGTGAGGGGCGATATGATCGAGGTGTATAAATGGAAGTCAGGGCTAAGCAAAGGGGACATAACAAAGGTACTCAAACTATCCAACCAGGAGCGAACTCGTAACAATGGTTTTAAATTAGACAAATTTAGATTTAGGCGCTAAATAGGTAAACATTGGTTTGGAAATAGAGTAGTGGATGAGTGGAACAAGTTACCAAACATCATTAGTGACTCGAATACGCTGGATAGCTTCAAACATAGGTTGGATGGATATATGAGCAATAGGGGTTGGGTGTACAAGCTAAACGGGACTGCCCAGTATGGGCCAATAGGCCCACAGCAGTTTCCTCCATTCTTATGTTCTTATGTTCTTAACTGTAGCCTTCGGTTTCTAACTATAGCTTTAGGTCTCTAACTGTAGCTTTTGGTCTATAACTGTAGTTTAGGTCTCTATCTGTAGCTATTGGTTTCTAACTATAGTTTTAGGTTTCTAACTGTAGCTTTTGGTCTCTATATGTAACTTTAGGTCTCAAACTGTTAGGTCTCTAACTGTAGCTTTTGGTCTCGAACTGTAGCTTTTGGTCTCTAACTGTAGCTTTAGGTCGCTAAGTGTAGCTTTCGATCTCTAATTGTAGCTTTAGGTCTGAAACTGTGGTTATAGCTCTAACTGTAGCTTTAGGTCTACGTTTGTGGCTTAAGGTCTCTATTTCTAACTCCAACTTAAGAGACAATTTTTACTTCTGTAGTGACACTTCTAGTTCTCTGATGACACTTGTAGTACTCTAATGACACTTTTAGTTCTCTAATGACACTTCTAGTTCTCTGATGACACTTGTAGTACTCTAATGACACTTTTAGTTCTCTAATGACACTTCTAGTTCTCTGATGACACTTGTAGTACTCTAATGACACTTCTAGTTTTCTAATGACACTTTTAGTTCTCTAATGACACTTGTAGTTCTCTAATGACACTTTTAGTTCTCTAATGACACTTCTAGTTCTCTAATGACACTTTTAGTTCTCTAATGACACTTCTAGTTCTCTGATGACACTTGTAGTACTCTAATGACACTTTTAGTTCTCTAATGACACTTCTAGTTCTCTGATGACACTTGTAGTACTCTAATGACACTTCTAGTTCTCTGATGACACTTGTAGTACTCTAATGACACTTCTAGTTTTCTAATGACACTTCTAGTTTTCTAATGACACTTTTAGTTCTCTAATGACACTTCTAGTTCTCTGATGACACTTGTAGTACTCTAATGACACTTCTAGTTCTCTGATGACACTTGTAGTTCTCTAATGACACTTCTAGTTTTCTAATGACACTTTTAGTTCTCTAATGACACTTCTAGTTCTCTGATGACACTTGTAGTACTCTAATGACACTTCTAGTTTTCTAATGACACTTTTAGTTCTCTAATGACACTTCTAGTTTTCTAATGACACTTTTAGTTCTCTAATGACACTTCTAGTTCTCTGATGACACTTGTAGTACTCTAATGACACTTCTAGTTCTCTGATGACACTTTTAGTTCTCTAATGACACTTCTAGTTCTCTGATGACACTTGTAGTTCTCTGATGACACTTCTGGTTTTCTAATGACACTTTTAGTTCTCTAATGACACTTCTAGTTTTCTAATGACACTTTTAGTTCTCTAATGACACTTCTAGTTTTCTAATGACACTTTTAGTTCTCTAATGACACTTCTAGTTCTCTGATGACACTTGTAGTACTCTAATGACACTTCTAGTTCTCTAATAACACTTCTAGTTCTCTGATGACACTTGTAGTTCTCTAATGACACTTCTAGTTTTCTAATGACACTTTTAGTTCTCTAATGACACTTCTAGTTCTCTAATGACACTTCTAGTTTTCTAATGACACTTGTAGTTCTCTAATGACACTTCTAGTTCTCTGATGACACTTCTAGTTCTCTAATGACACTTCTAGTTCTCTGATGACACTTGTAGTTCTCTAATGACACTTCTAGTTTTCTAATGACACTTTTAGTTCTCTAATGACACTTCTAGTTCTCTGATGACACTTGTAGTTCTCTAATGACACTTCTAGTTTTCTAATGACACTTTTAGTTCTCTAATGACACTTCTAGTTTTCTGATGACACTTCTAGTTCTCTAATGACACGTCTAGTTCTCTAATGACACTTTTACTTCTCTAATGACACTTCTAGTTCTCTTATGACACTTCTAGTTCTCTAATGACACTTCTAGTTCTCTAATGACACTTCTAGTTCTCTTATGACACTTCTAGTTCTCTAATGACACTTCTAGTTCTCTGATGACACTTTTAGTTCTCTAATGACACTTCTAGTTCTCTAATGACACTTTTAGTTCTCTAATGACACTTCTAGTTCTCTGATGACACTTGTAGTACTCTAATGACACTTTTAGTTCTCTAATGACACTTCTAGTTCTCTGATGACACTTGTAGTACTCTAATGACACTTCTAGTTCTCTGATGACACTTGTAGTACTCTAATGACACTTCTAGTTTTCTAATGACACTTCTAGTTTTCTAATGACACTTTTAGTTCTCTAATGACACTTCTAGTTCTCTGATGACACTTGTAGTACTCTAATGACACTTCTAGTTCTCTGATGCCTTAGTTCTCTAATGACACTTCTAGTTTTCTAATGACACTTTTAGTTCTCTATGACACTTCTAGTTCTCCGGCACTTGTAGTACTCTAATGACACTTCTAGTTTTCTAATGACACTTTTAGTTCTCTAATGACACTTCTAGTTCTCTAATGACACTTCTAGTTCTCTGATGACACTTTTAGTTCTCTAATGACACTTCTAGTTTTCTAATGACACTTTTAGTTCTCTAATGACACTTCTAGTTCTCTGATGACACTTGTAGTTCTCTAATGACACTTCTAGTTCTCTAATGACACTTCTAGTTCTCTGATGACACTTCTAGTTCTCTAATGACACTTCTAGTTCTCTGATGACACTTTTAGTTCTCTAATGACACTTCTAGTTTTCTAATGACACTTTTAGTTCTCTAATGACACTTCTAGATCTCTGATGACACTTGTAGTTCTCTAATGACACTTCTAGTTTTCTAATGACACTTTTAGTTCTCTAATGACACCTCTAGTTTTCTAATGACACTTCTACTTCTCTAATGACACTTCTAGTTCTCTTATGACACTTCTAGTTCTCTAATGACACTTCTAGTTCTCTAATGACACTTCTAGTTCTCTTATGACACTTCTAGTTCTCTGATGACACTTCTAGTTCTCTAATGACCTTCTAGTTCTCTGATGACTTGTATGGTTCTCTAATGACACTTCTAGTTTTCTAATGACACTTTTAGTTCTCTAATGACACTTCTATTCTCCTGATGATGACGCCTTAGTTCTCTAATGACACTTCTAGTTTTCTAATGACACTTTTAGTTCTCATGACACTTCTAGTTTTCACATTGACACTTCTAGTTCTCCTAATGACATACAGTTCTCTAATGACACTTCTAGTTCTCTGATGACACTTTTAGTTCTCTAATGACACTTCTAGTTCTCTAATGACACTTTTACTTCTCTAATGACACTTCTAGTTCTCTGATGACACTTCTAGTTCTCTGATGACACTTCTAGTTCTCTAATGACACTTCTACTTCTCTAATGACACTTCTAGTTCTCTTATGACACTTTTAGTTCTCTAATGACACTTCTAGTTCTGTAATGACACTTTAATCAGCTGAGACCAGTTCTCGGTTCACCTCTATCCCTTCTCCCTCCCTACATAACACCTTCTCCGCTCTCCAGCCCTCATCCTTTCCCTTCTTCCTTCCTTCCTTCCAGTCCTCCTTCCCTTGTCCCTCCTTCGCTCGTCTCTTTCTCTTCTCCCTCCTTTTTTCCACCCTGCCTATCTTCTTTTCTTCCCCCTCCCTTCTACCTGTCTCCTCTCTCCCACCTTCCCTTCTTCCCCCTTCTCTCTTCTCTCCGCTCTCTTCCTTTTCTCCCCTCTCTCCCTTTTCTCCCACTTCTCTCCTTCCTTCGCCCGTTCTCTTCCACTCTTTTTTCTCCTTTCTGTCTCCCTCCTTCCCTCTCTAACTCTCATTCTCTCTCCCCCATACCTCCTTCGCCCCTTCTGTCTCTCCCTCCCTCCCTCCCTGCCTCCTCTTCATCGTCAACTTCTACATAATTCATTGTCAATATCCTAATGTGCACCGCCATAATTATCAAGACTCTTAACTCTCCTTACCTTCCCTCTTCCTCTTCTTCTCTTCATTCTTCCTGCCCCCCTCTTCTCCTTCCCTCCATCTTCCTCCCCCCTTTTCTTTCCCTCCATTCTACCCCTTCTCTCCTTCCTTCCATTCTCCCTACCTCCCTCCCTCCTCTTCTTCCCCCATCTTCCCTCCTTCCCTCCGCTCCCTCCCCCATCCCACCTCCCTGCACTTTCTTCTCACTTATGTCTCACTAGTTTCACTTATCTCACCAATTTCTCTCACATTACTTTTCCTTGACGTTTGTCTCTCAGTATATATACTTTCTCAAGCAGTGTTTCTTGCCTGTAACATGATCCTTCATTAAAAATTCCTTAGAAACTAGAACTGTCCTTAGAAACTAGAACTGTCCTTAGAAACTAGAATTGTCCTTAGAAACTAGAATTGTCCTTAGAAACTAGAACTGTCCTTAGAAACTAGAACTACCCTTTGAAACTAGAATTGTCCTTAGAAACTAGAATTGTCCTTAGAAACTAGAACTGTCCTTAGAAACTAGAATTGTCCTTAGAAACTAGAACTGTCTTTAGAAACTAGAACTATCCTTAGAAACTAGAATTGTCCTTAGAAACTAGAATTGTCCTTAGAAACTAGAACTGTCTTTAGAAACTAGAACTGTCCTTAGAAACTAGAACTATCCTTAGAAACTAGAATTGTCCTTAGAAACTAGAACTGTCCTTAGAAACTAGAGTTGTCCTTTTATCGTGGCACTATTTATTCTTAGGTAACTTATTTGTTTAAAATCTGTTCTGGTCCTTCCTTAATCCTGTTCGTCTATGTTACCAGGGTCTTTCTTCTCTGTTGCCTATTTCATGTTCCTCACTATCAACACCATTATTACCATTATCTTCTGCGGTTGCCAAAAAGGCCTTTATCAACACAAGCACCACAAACACCAGAGCCATTATCCATTATCTCTGCCACTCCTATTATCTCTATTATTATCGAAACTCTTACTATTACCAGATACCAGAACCTCGGCCAGTCATTACTAACCTTGCAACCACACTCCTACCACCATTACCTTCCATCACTTCAACTATCATCATCATCATCATAAAACCAGTTGCATCATAACCATCACCAACACAACCTCCACCCCCCCTACCCACCACCACAACCACAACCACCAGCCCACAACACCCATAACACCCACGCCAGATCGGACCTTCCCCTCCTGCACTTGTGTCATGCATCGCCCTCCGGTGGACAGCTTCATGGTGAGTTATGTGGTGAGGGTGGGTCAGCTACCAGCACTCCTTGCCACCTGTGTTTAAATCACCACACCCCATTATAACATACAACACCACATCGCATTACATCACATCACATCACACCACATCCCACAATACACCATATCACTTACCACACCATACCGCACCACACCACACCACACTACACCATTCCGTCCCACCTGTGTTTAGAGCCCACAGCATAAAATGGCACAACACTCGCAGGTAACAGCACAACACGTGCCACAGCATACTACATAGCATGGGTCACAGAACAACACGGGTCACATCATACTACACAACATGGGTCACAGCACAACCCGGGCCACAGCATACTACACAACATGGGTCACAGCACAACACGGGCTACAGCATACTACACAGCATGGGTCACAGCACAACACGGGCCACAGCATACTACACAGCATGGGTCACAGAACAACCCGGGTCGCAACATACTACACAGCACAGGGTCACAGCACAACACGGGCCACAGCATACTACACAGCATGGGTCACAGAACAACCCGGGTCGCAACATACTACACAGCACAGGTCACAGCAACAACACGGGCCACAGCATACTACACAGCATGGGTCACAGCTGACGGGTGCCATGACATACTTGCTGCTGGGTCCACAGGAACCAACACGGGCACAGCATACTACACAGCATGGAATTTTGACGCCAGAACAACATACTACATAGCATGGTCTGCTGGAACAACAGGCCACAACTTCTTTCACAGCATGGGTCACAGAACAACCCGGGTCGCAACATACTAGATGACACTACACAACACACCAAACAAATACAACACGGACCACAACTTAATATAAGTCAAAATGCAACACACAACACAACACAAAACAACACAAAACACAAAGCATACCAGAACACAATACAACACAACACAAACCAACACACAAACCAGAACACATTACAACACAACACAACACAAAACATAACACAACACACAAACCACAACACAACACACAAAACACAACACACAAACCACAACACAACACAACACAACACAAAATAAAATAAAACACAACGCAACACACAAAACATAACACAACGCACAAAACATAACACTACACAAAGCAAATCATAGAATACAACACAACACAACACAACATAACACGGCACACCACCAGGACCCTATACTTAGCCCACACCCCGACAGGTTGAGAGTTAGGTAGTGTCTGGGCGGCATCGACGTGGCAAAAGTTTTGTGGTTAATTTTAGGCTATATTCTGGTAGATGGGCAGGGGGGGAGGCTTGTTGCCAGGTGAGGCTCCACACTACACGTGTTGCCAGGTGCGGTATCACACTTCACGTGTTGCCAGGTGAGGCATCACACTACACGTGTTGCCAGGTGAGGCATCACACTACACGTGTTGCCAGGTGAGGCATCACACCACGTGTTGCCGTGAGGCTCCACACTACGTTGCGGTGAGGCTCAACACGTGTTGCCAGGTGAGACAACACACTGCACGTGTTGCCAGGTGAGGCTCCACACTACACGTGTTTCCAGGTGAGACATCACACTACACGTGTTGCCAGGTGAGGCTCCACACTACACGTGTTGCCAGGTGAGGCTCCACACTACACGTGTTGCCGGGTGAGGCATCACACTACACGTGTTGCCAGGTGAGGCTCCACACTACACGTTGCCAGGTGAGGCTCCACACTACACGTGTTGCCAGGTGAGACATCACACTACACGTGTTGCCAGGTGAGGCATCACACTACACGTGTTGCCAGGTGAGGCTCCACACTACACGTGTTGCCAGGTGAGGCTCCACACTACACGTGTTGCCAGGTGAGACATCACACTACACGTGTTGCCAGGTGAGGCTCCACACTACACGTGTTGCCCTGTGAGACAACACACTGCACGTGTTGCCAGGTGAGGCTCCACTGCATGTTGCCAGGTGAGACATCACACTACGTGTTTGCCGGGTGGGCTCACCTACGTGTTGCCAGGTGAGGCTACACTACACGTGGTGTTGCCGGGTGAGGCATCCCGCACTACGTGTTGCCAGGTGAGGCTCCACTACGTGTTGCCAGAGTGGGGGCTCACTACACGTGTTCGCAGGTGGGAACATCACACTACGTGTTTGCCGTTGAGCACTCCACACTGCCGTGTTGCCGGGTGAGCTCCACTACACGCGTTTCCCCGGGTGAAGCATCACACTACGTGTTGCGGGTGACTCCACACACGTGTTTCAGGTGGACATGCTGCACGTGTTGCCAGGTGAGACATCACACTACACGTGTTGCCAGGTGAAGCTCCACAATACACGTGTTGCCAGGTGAGCCTCCACACTACACGTTTTGCCAGGTGAGGCATCACACTACACGTGTTTCCAGGTGAGGCATCACACTACACGTGTTGCCAGGTGAGGCTCCACACTACACGCGTTGCCAGGTGAGGCATCACACTGCACGTGTTGCCAGGTGAGGCATTGCATTACATGTGTTGCCAGGTGAGGCTCCACACTACACGTGTTGCCAGGTGAGGCTCTACACTACAAATGTTGCCAGGTGAGGCTTTACATAACACGTGTTGCTAGGTGAGATTCCACACTACACATGTTGCGAGGTGAGGCTCCACACTACACGTGTTGCCAGGTGAGACTCCACACTACGCATGTTGCCAGGTGAGGCTCCACACTACAAGTGTTGCCAGGTGAGACTACACATGTTGCCAGGTGAGACTCCACACTACATCACTACTACATGTTGCCGTGAGACTCCACACCATGTGTTGCCAGAAATTGAACTCCACCATGTGTTGCAAGGTGAGGCCTCCACACTACACGTGTTGCCAGGTGAGACTCCACACTACACGTGTTGCCAGGTGAGACTCCACACTACACGTGTTGCCAGGTGAGACTCCACACTACACGTGTTGCCAAGTGAGATTCCACACTACACGTGTTGCCAGGTGAGACTCCACACTACATTTTTTCCCGAGTTATTCATTTAACTTTCTCTTTAATATCTTAATATTTTTGTTCTCTTAGGAATTCTAATATAGATTTTTTTTTTTAGTTTTTTCTTTCCTTGATCTTGGATATCTATTTTATTGCCTTGTTAGGAATTATTATGGTAAATTTGCATAAGCGCACCCCACTCTGTTACAAAGTCAAAAAATATATTTTTCTAGTGTATTTGTGTGTGTTTAGACCGAATATGACCTTCATTTCCGTCGGAAATTGGCCTTTTTTTATCGATTTTTTTTTGTGGGACGTTTTCCGAAAAAAAAAAATGGCTAAGCGAATACAAGATACACCAAAAAACACTAGAAAAACATAAACCTAACCTAACTGACTCTCACCATATGATGGAATCACCTAT
>NW_024730153.1:0-27176 GCF_018991925.1 Homarus americanus | reverse complement strand
GAAACACTAGAAAGAAAATTGTTTCCGTGTGTGAATCTATAGAGAAAATTTTATTTAAATGGACATTAATACCCCATAATGTTTATTTATTCGGGCCATAGGGCGTCAATATCCCCTTCCATCAACCAATATAAATTCCACACCGTCACTTGGCTGAGTGCTCGGAGTCCAATTTCATTTCCACCAATTAGGGAACTTCCCCATTTTGCCGCCAAATTACCACATAATATGGCGGTCTGTGAGAAAAAAAATCCTGTTACCAATGTTGCTGCTGACAAATTTGTTGCCTGGTTTGGTTTATCCTTAGAATTATTCTCTTTCTTTCTAATATATATACAGTAAAGTTTTTAATTATGGCCAAGATTAGCTTTGATGCTAAGGTTATTTTCTCATTGGCGGATCTAATGGAAGGGAAGGGGGAAAGGGGAGAGGAAGGAAAGGGAAGGGGGGGGGAAGGGGCGACGGAGGAAGAGCGAGTGAGGACACCACATGTTTTCCTGGATCCTCGGAGCAATATAATAACACACAACCTCCATTATTTAACCAGTTGCCTTCTTGGACGTAATCCGAACCACTTTAAAGCACGGTTCTGTCAGTTGGTATTTATTTACGACTCTGTACAGCAGCCACACAACGCCGACGTTGTCTGCTGGACCAATGCCGCAAGGAGGGGCTTATAAGTACAATAACTACTACAGTATTATTACAAGTGATCGCGGGCCCTTCGTGACCTTGTGAAAGTTTTAACGCTAGTGACAGCGTACAGGGAATGAGGGTGCGCCAAGTCTGTAGACTTGCAGGGTTAATTAGGGTGCCCCAAGTCCGTGGACTTGCATCGTTTTCCATCGTAAATAAAATTGTTAATTAATGCCTTCCTAAAGAAACCATCGACATGGGACGAGGTTTGTTCCACTCTACGATTTTTTTACGGTTTTTCCACCAAGTTTGATGAAAAACGATTGTGCCGTTTTGACTGCCCAGAACAGACACACACACACAAACACGCCTAGTCCTATAGTATATTAGATTACAAAACGCACACACACATTTCTGAGTCTCATCAAGAAATGCACTGGTACACACAATACACACACGTATACATTTACGCAAATACACGCACACACATACACACACACCTAAGATTTCATAACCGAATATGAAAAGGGCTTTGAAACCTTCAACACTTAGAGGCAAACACATCCACAGCCTATCCTATAATGTAATGCATCGAGAGAAACACATACTGGGAGCAAAAACACTGCGAAGAGATTAAATAACATACTTACGGGTCATAGCCACAATAACACAGGATCTAATGAAACTAATAACCTATGTAAGAACAAACAACCTTACGCTAGTCGTGACGTATCACAAACGGAACAAGACATCGATATAATAATAAGTCTCATGTAACCATTGAATACACCAATACTTTACCTAAGATGTAACTTTGTCCTTCACCTTTTAGAGATGCTCTCAATTATCAAATATGACATAAAACTATTTTCCAAAATCCGGTACGTAAAATTTTATGAATTACACTAAATACATCCAATGAAATGTGTTTTATTCAGATTGTGTAAATAAGAATTCGTATAGCAATTATAAATCAAATGAAGTTATGTGAACAACTTTCACTTAACATAAAGCCTACGAACCAAGTGATGGTGTTCATTTTCATTAGTTACCCACGAATTCATTGGTAGAAAATGAAAGCTAAAAATCTGTATAGAAAATAGAAATGTGGATGGTAGACTCCGAATAAATATACTGACTCGACGTTCTTAGTAGAAAGATAGATATTTAATTGTCTAAAATATTGTCATAATTTCTCAGTGATTACAAAATGTAATTAAGTAGAATAGTTATAAAGGTAACTCGTAATATTTTTTTTTTCCTCAAAAATGTCTATATACTCTCACTTGTCACTGTACACACTAAATAAAAGTGTTCCTCCACACAGTCGTCATTTTCTCTTGGCACCATAAAATGACGTCATATAAAAAACATTGATATCCGGTGTATTGGGCGCCGCAGTGTTATTTTCGGTGATCTTGAGCGAGGATGGTTACGAAGTCTAGCAATATAGAAACATGGGAAGTGCTAAAAACACTTGTTAGCCGGATATTATAAAAATATATAATGAGAAGTTGGGACATTTGAACTCCCGTGGTGGTATGAAAGTTCCAAGAAACGAGTGACTCGCTGAGACCCACGTTAACAAAACAATACACCTGCACCAGATGAGTCAGGGTAAGGAAGTTCGGAGACTTATTCCCGTGACTCAGTTTCAGCACGGTGAACGCACTTTTGTCTGCGACTGTACTTACTGTTTTCCCATAGCCCACACTACTACTAATTAAGAACAGAAGTCTCGACTGCTATGAGTAATTTGCCAGTGACAGAGTTGAGGGAGGGTCTGGTGAAGGAGTTCGTTGAAAAACTGTTTATGTTTGCAATGGATGATTCAGCAATTGTAAATCTTAACCATAATCAGACGTTTCATATGATGTAAAACACGACTGTTCCTTATGTTTTGCTTTGTCTGAGTATTTCACATTTACCATATCACTCATGAATGATAAAAACAATTATCAAGATATGATCATATTTATGACCCCTGCCCCTAAAGTGCAATAAGCTTGTTCGCTTGCAGCGCCTCCATCGGTAGAAAAATACATTAATGATTATTACTACTAGAATGGCTGACTTAAAGAGCAATACCGTTTGTTTCATTATCAACTGCCAAAACATAATGTCATTCCCAGGGTTTTTCTGAGCCTAGCTGACCCCCCTGTACAGCAATTAGAGACGTGTGGGACATAAGGAGCTAACAAGATAGAACAATCGACGATACGTAGCATCAAATGGACAAGCTGAAACGGGGCAGAGGATATCATGGTATCGAGGGAATTTCCACAGGAAATGAATACACTTTTGGGGGACAACATCCCCACATTGGCCATTAAAATCTTTGTTCACAGTGCTGTCCACCTTGCCATTCTTTAGGGACCAAAGCATAGATGCAGCTTATGCTTCAAGAAGTTGTGACGTTTGTGGACGCCTCTCTGGCCGAAGACTTGAAGGCGCACCGCACAATGCCAGCCCACTTAGAGTCTCATGTCAACGTTGCCAATGATCAGATCAACAAGGTGGGCTGTCTTCGGTATGGAAAACAAAGAATTTAATAGACTTTAAATATTTCCTTAGCTCAACAAGTATAACCTTACCATATTAAATAAATCGTTATTACACTTTTCATTACACGATTCATTTTTGCTATAACAACTTGTTTGAAGTATCGAATCCGGTGCGTTTTGGAACAATTTGCCTAATTAAAATAAGAAAAATGTTCTATGTAATAAGGAACCATCTAGTGTCGAAATCATACTGCTAGGCTCAGAATGTTCTGAATAATCACTGGGTGAAAATCGAAAAAAATATGATTATTGCAGAGGTAATGTGGGGTCCAAAAATCCCCACAGCGAACTTATATGAACATAAGTACAAAGGGGTAAAAAAATTTAAATCTATATTTTTATTTACTCAGCTATTTGGTAATTTTTTTTTTCATTTCAGTCAGAAGCCTAGCGAAAACCTTTAAATGTTTGTATATGCCTTTAAATTTCATTAAATGTAACTTCCTGATTTTTGGTGTGTTTTTTTCCTCTGGGGTCTGTGCGACCTCCATTACCTTAGGTTGAGACAAATTTATACCATTACCTATCTTGAATAACATGCGCTGGTTATCACAAACATCTTATCACATATGATGTAGAAAAGTTGTAGTCTGAATGTATCAAATGTATGTACAGGGGGTACTATTGTATGTATTTAAGTATGTGTCATGTTTTTGAGAGTGTAATTTTTTTTTTACGAGCATCAGCCCACCCGGGCACAGGTAATTTTATGACCCACATCAGGGCGAAAATATAATAAAATAATATTAATAATAATAAAATTAATAAAACTTAATATAAAATATAATAATAATAATAACAATAATAATAATAATATAATAAAAATAATAATAATAATAATAATAATAATAATAATAATAATAATAATAATAATAATAATAAAATTATAATAATTAAGATGATGAGATGATGATGATGATCTCACGTGGTAATGCACTAACTCGTTCAAAGGTGGTGTGTGTGTGTGTGTGTGTGTGTGTGTGTGTGTGTGTGTGTGTGTGTGTGTGTGTTGTGCGTAGTAGTGTACTGTAGTTGATGTAGTGCAGATGATAGTGTAGTGGTTGCAGTGTAGCTGATAGTGTACTGGATGCAGTGTAGTCGATAGTGTTGTGGATACAGATGATCGTGTAGTTGATGTAGTGTAGATGGTGTATCCCGCCAACTTAGAGTAAATTTAAATCCCTCCAAATTGCTCTAAAGTAAATTCGAAAAGCCCAAATAATTAAAAATATAAATTTGCGGAGAAAACGTTTCCTTTGCAAATTATTATTTTCGTGTATTTTAACCAATATGAGCCCCCTCCCCAATTACCAGCAATCATGGTTGTTCAAAGTGGACTAGGCTTTAAAGTAGAGGGAAATGTGGGGTATAACGATAAAGTACCACGAGTAGTTTACCGTTACAGTAAGTAATTAAACTACAAGGAATTATTGTAAATTAATTAAAGAAATGTATCTCAACTTATAACTCTACCCTGGATACTTGTAAAAACTCTGATGACATAACATTCAGGTAATTTAACTTAAACGATTATTTATTTTTTTTTTTTTTACGGGGATTAGCCCACCTGGGCACAGGTCACTGACCCACATCGGGGCCTGGGGGGCGAAAATGTAATAATAATAATAATAATAATAATAATAATAATAATAATAATAATAATAATAATAATAATGATAATAATAATAATAATAATAATAATAATAATAATTCAGATAAGTAGAGTTAAAAAAAATAAAAAAATAAAAATAATAGAAGAGTAATGATAACAATAATAATAATAATAATAATAATAACACTGCAATAATATTAATAATAAGATATGGTAATACATGTCCCAGCAGTTTGGGATGGAACTTGACCTGACAACTGACAGGACACGTAACTAGGGAGTTACAGTAGCATCAGCAACGTCAGCCAACAGTACCCAGTAGTCACCAACAGCCATCAGTCAGCGGTAATTACCAACAACCGTCAACCAGGAGCCGTCAGCCAACAGCCGTCAGCCAGCAGGCGCCAGCCAGCAGCCGTGCCTGACAGCAGTACAAAGTAAGACTGGCTGGTGTCTTAACTGACCAACACCACCTCTGTGTACTGTATATAAGATTCAGATTCTCTTCCAGCCTGTCCCTGGTTCACCCACGCCTCCACCATCCACCCAGTTAACGCTATTACCCTCTCTATCTTTAAGCACTATAGTACTTTGGCTACCACCTGCCCACCACCGTGAACATCGATGCAGAGATGCAACATCGGATCAGATGTGCTTCTCAAGCCTTCGGCAGATTCCGTACCCGTGTCTTCAGCTGTAAGGAGGTGAAATTATGTACAATGCAATGCATTTATGGATCAATGGTCCTCCCCACCCCGCTGTATCGCAGCTAGATATGGATCACATAGACGAGACACCTCCGGTTATTTATAGAGAACTTTCACCAACGTAGTCTACGTTCCGCCCTCCGAGTTTTCTAGGAAAACAAGACGAAAAATACCCCTATTGTTGTCTATGCCAACTGTAGGAGCATCGAGGCTGACATTATCCATGAACAACTATATTGGACCGGCCATGTTACCTGCATGGATGACAGTAGATTGCTAAAGCAGTTATCTGTAGTCACCTAACGAATGGTAAATGTAACGCTGGCGAGCAACGGAAAAGGTATAAGAATAGTCAGAAGGCAAAGTGAAAAAGGGCTAATTCGACCCCTCTCACCTGGGAGATGATCCCTCCACAGTCCACACAGTTATGCTTGGAGGAGCACCACACTAGAAGGTGTTAATACTGTCATGTTAGTTCGACTGCATACCGAGGCAGACAAGCGCCAGTGCAGAAAAGATTCTGCCTCCACCCCTCCCGCACTAGATGTAACCCTCCACACGTACAATATCTGTGGATGACCCTGCCGGTCCCGTATCGGCCTCTCGACCCACTTCATATCATTGTGTCATCGATGGATGATTATGTCATACTCGATTCCGAGTGACAGTAAAGTAGTAGTAGTAGTAGTTGTCTTTGTATTCTCTTCGCCACTGATCGGCTGGCTACCCGCTTAGGCAGTCGGTTACGTATCTGTTACGCATTGTTAGCAAGTACTGGGCATACAGTATACTAGTTCCAGGAAGTATCTGTACCTGCGCCAGTTATGGTTAAGTCTGGTCTTGAAATAAGCTCACAATCAGTGTAGTCACGACGCTCTCTCATAGATTGTTTCAAGAGTTCACAACCCTCACTCTGAAAAAGTTTGCCCTGGCAATTTTTATTTTATTTTTTTATTTTTTTTTAAATTGTGGCTTCTAAAACCTTAAGCTATGACCTCTAGTGGGATGGGTATCCGCCAGCTCCAGGCATGGACACTCGACTGAGTAAAAGTCCTCTGAGGTGTTTATAGAATTCTATTTGTCACCCCTTGCCCGCCTATAGTATAAAATAGCAAATTGCAGGTGTTTTAATCTCTCAGGGTAACTGTGGCCCCGTAGTGCAGGCACCAGTCTGGAGACCCTCCTCTGGACAGTCTCTAGCATATCTCGGGGACCAGACTGAGTGAGACTTAAACAGTAGTTCAAACTGGGAGCACCTCACTTTTGAAGAGTGTTACGAGGGATTTGAATGACCTTATATAGTATTTGTATTTTATATTTATTGTTATTATTATTATTATTATTATTATTATTATTATTATTATTATTATTATTATTATTATTATAATTATTATTATTATTCGTAGAAGTAGTAGTAGTAGGGGACCTGTGTTGTAATGGTCAGCATGTTCGCCTCGCAAGCGAGCGGGCCCGGGTTCGATTCCCGAGCAGGGTGAAACTATGGGCAAGTTTATTTACGCCTTTTGCCTCTGTCTACCTAGCCGTAATTGGGAACCTGGATATTAATCGATTTGCGGATCGTAATCTGGGGTAATGTAACCATTACCCCGGTGAGTTGTCCGGTCTTCTAGGACTATTCCTTGACACTGAGTCATGCAGCTCGTTAACTCATGGTGTGGTTGTTGTGTTGGCGACACCTTCTAAATCTTAAACAAATTCACGCCTAGGTGGCCCTTGGGCCAACCATCCTCGTTACACGAGGGCGAACCATTATTATAATAGTTAGGAGTATTGTGTGTGTGTGTGTTTTCAAAATATATGTAAAATTACTTGGCTGCCATTGATCTGATTGTATCAAAAATTTCCAAGGGCACTTTTACTTAAAAAAAATATATATAATGTTCAGACATGGAAAGATAAGAACACGACAGTTCAGTGAACCGCAGTTATTCCTGGATCATGTCAGCATGTTGAGACTAACACGAAACACTCGTGAAACATGATTTATGTGCATGTTCTCCATATTATTTTCCGACGCCACAAATGAGCCCAGCCTGTTACCATTCATTGTAATTTTACGTTTGTAAATTACAGGTTCAGATAATCGTGTTCTGTCACATAAAAATACTCTCACTACTACATAACAAACAAGCTGGAACTGGAAACAACAGGTTACAAATATATAAAGCACGGGGCATATCTTTCCTATAGTACTATAATTATGAGAAGAGGTGTACGTGGTTAGAATGTACTGTTTTGGAGGAAAATTTCAAACAGACCTTTAGCGATACGAGCATTCAAAATAGAAGTTACGATGTTGCCTCGCATAAAAGATATATGGCGTGAGTCGTAGTTCCGTCGGTAAGTTCAAATAAATCATGTCAGAGCAATTTACCTGTAGCATGCATCACCTATCTAACGGGAATAGATTAACATTCTAACATCCATGCACCAGTGCTTTACCAGGTATTGTACAGTGCGTCATATATTAGTTATCTCCACTGTATGTAGTGGCATTCTCCCTCTACCAGCCGCTGAGAACACACGTCTAGCCAGATAGAACAGCAGAGGAAGTTCTTGACGGTGGAGGCGGAAGACAGCATCAGGGAAGTTGTACTTAAGTAGCGCCAGTGAAATGAGGGGGACTGCCTGGCTGGTCCTGTTCTCGGTTTTAGTCCTCCATACCGTCTTCAGTATCGGCAAGGGACACAAGGTAGGCATTACGGTGCATTACAAGTCCTTTTTTTTTTTTAGAGAAAGGAGGGGTGAAGATTAGAGGTGGGAGAAGGAAGTTATAGTTCGGAAATTGAAGAAATTTAGGAGGAGGTAAGAGAGGGCGGGCTGATCGCCTAGCTAAGTTAATAGTGTGTTCGGGTTGTGTCATGGGTTAGTCATTGTCTGTCGGTACAGGCACTAGACATCCTACCCTGTCCCATATACTGTATGCGTGTTTTAAGGGCCTTATTTCATATACCGCAAGTCCTTGATATAGGGCCTGGTGCTCCTCATCTCTCTAGGAAACTTACGCCCACAATATTTAATCCTGCGTAAAGAGCTGAACATCCACAGCATTGCTAAAGCTGCCTCCCGAAAGCTGGGATTGTAGTACAGATGCCGCAGCAAATTCACTCTAGAGCAGTTGGTTCAAGTATATGAGGGATCCATTCGTCCTAACTTGGAGTACTGCTCTCATATCTGGGGTGGCTCTTCTTCTGTCTAACTGTTACATAGGGCGGAATCAAAGGCATTTCGTCCAATATCTATTTAATTTTTTATAATATTTTTTTTTTGTCCCCCACGCCCCATTGTGGGTTGATGATCTTAGCCCGGGTGAACTATTCCCCATTAAAGTGAACAAGATACATTTCCTTGTTATAAATCTTTACATTTGCAGTATTCTGATTGCCTGCTGCTTTGATGACTGCTTCTATGGCAGCAAGAATTCAAAATGAGAAGCCATGTTTATTTAACAAAGGAGCTCCTCATGCGTTATCATTCGTGTATAATATGTACACAATCACTATACGATGTTTTTTTGGTGTTTTTTTAAAGTATCAATTACTCACCGTTGCATAACAGACATTGTATACTCTATGAGACCACGTACAATACTTTGATCCTGAATATTGCCTTATTATGTTATACCTGTTTACCTGTACGCCTGTTTCTAGTGATTCCAGTAAATTTATATTATTAGAAATTAGATTTGTAAGTTGGCTATTTCATAGTTTGTTGTTCGGCATTTCTGTGTTTGTTAAGGTACACGACAGAATTGGCTGTTATTAAACATTATTTTCAACTTAGTGTGACTTTTAAATTTTTCTTGCCCTGACAATTGTTTAAAGATAATTTGTTTGTCCGGACTTTTAATAGGAAAACTTAAATAAACATTTTAAAATATTTACATTTAATGTGTGTATCAACTCACTTGTGTCTGTCTATAAGTGGCGGTAACCATTGTCATGAAAGGTCATAAAGTCCTGTCACCTCACTTTTACAGCCTCTCAGCTTGTTGGTTCCTTTGAATTGGTGACAAGATGACCGACTGACTACAGGCGGCTAAATGTGGAAGTAAATTACCAACACCTGACATGGGTCACTGATGACCTCCCTGGTTAAACATGTACGGGGAGGTAAGGTCATCCAGCGCCTGACAAATTCCCGTCTGGGTATTTACCTCAAAATATTAGTTTGTCCGCCGGCCAAGTGCCAGACACATGGACATGAAAAAAATCACTATAGTCTGGGCATTCCTGGACATTTAAGGATTACGCGAAATCTCTAGTTACACATAGTCCCTGTAACATGTACATCTTCTACAACTAAATTGTCGTGACGCACTAACTTTGGATACATATTTTCTATAAACTGTCCTTCGTATACTGAATATTTACATTAGATTACAGTAAAAAAACCTGACAGATATGGTAGCCAAAGGTCACTTGTAGACAACAAAGTAGGTAGTTTTGTCCCTGCTTAGAGTGGTTCAGAATGTTCACAAGTCATGTTTCCTCAGTCACAAAATTCTTTTCAAAGGATGCGTGTTTCACAACGATTAAAATTTCATATATATTTTGTTTCGCGCGCAAAAAAAGTCATTGTCAGTTCAATGCATTGCGTGTGCTTCTGCGTGTATATGTTATGTTTCGTGGAATAGTGTTTATGAAAAGATTTTATTTAGGCATCAGTTTACCACTGCTAAAAATAACGTGCAGTAAAAGGTGTATTACCATGAGAGGCGCAATCACCAAGTATTTACCTCGAAACAAATAGAAGCTCATGTGGAGAGGATGGAGGTGAGATGACCAGAAACTTAATATAATTCACTGTGGTACAGAAATCCAGGGCAGCGGCGAAGGATCAGAAATGCAGAGAGGCGGGAGGGAAATGTGTGTCAGACGGCTGTTCTTTCACGTCCATCGTCAAATACCACTGCGAAAAGGGCAAATTATGCTGCGTCGGTAAGTAAACATATTGGTTCATACAGGGAGGCAAACCTGTCTTGCTACCACCTTAAAGGGGACATGTATGAGAATGTCAGTGAGACACACAATGGCTCGAGACAACGGCAGACATAAGACGATCATGAAGAGAAAGACTCTCTAACGTGACAACTAAATCACTCATTACAGATGGAAGGGTCGAGGGTTACATGTGTACAGCATTGTTCTAAATCTCTGATGATTACTTAAGAATACGGAGAAATATTGAATAAATATATTCTGTACAACTGTTCATACATTTCTTGACTATTTCTTGCAAATATTGTCATAATGGAAAAATAATATTGACAGATTCTAAATTCACAAATAACGTTGTCAAGTTCTTCAAAGGAATGATAGTTAAAGACTTTAGACACAAGGAGGCTAGTTCATTAACATTACCAGTTCCGTTTTATGATGAATGAGAATAAACAATTATACTGTGGAGGGCAGGTGGAGAAGTGGGCTACACATGACAACCTGATTATATAAAGTGACCGTCCTCACCATTATTGCTATTGGACTGTCCATCTTGCTTCACATACTTCCAAATATCCCGATTCAACCTTGTCATTTACCTGCAGATATATGGATACTTCCCACCTCCATACCTGTCATCTTAATCTCAGTTTTTATGTTCGCACACAGGTATACCCATTACATAGTAAGTTGCCAAGTTGCCAGGTTAGAGTCATGGTGTTCCTAACTATCACTATAATGCATATAAGGGATGTTTGTATACACAATACATACAAACCAGTGTTATGTTAATCAAACCCATGATGTGAATCCCTTGATGATATATTGTCAACAGAGGGGGACGAGCCGTCGGAATCAAAAGCCCAACTGAAGAAGAACAAGAAAAAGAGTAAGGAGATAAAGAAACATTTCAACAGTCAAGGAAAAGATAAAGACGTGAGTAAGCAGAAGAAGAAAGAACGCAAGAAGCTGGGCAAAGAAAAACGACGTAAAGGAAATAAGAAGAAGCAGAAAAATGATAAAAAGTCCATAAACAGGAAACGACATGGAGGAAAAAAAGGAGGAGATGAGAAAAAACCCAAAACAATACGAAAAGATGAACGACGTGATAAAATTGTCAAGAAGAAGGTAAACAAAGGCATCAAAAACAGTGAAAAACGTAAGAAGAAAGATGATAAAGAAACTAAGAGCAGAAACGGTAAAGGGAAAGAGAAAAAACAAAAAACAAAATATAAACACCGAAAAGAAGAAGAGGGTGGAGAGAACGAAAACCAAAAGATGGAAAAAAAGAGGAGAAAGAAAATGAAAAAGAACCAACTGAAAGGAAACAAAAACAAAAAGGACAAACAATACAAGATTAAAAAGATCAAGAAAAAGTCCAATATAGAAAACAAGAAAGAAAAACACCAGAGTGAAGAAAGACTGAGAGGCAATCAAACGTCCTCAGAAAAGTATTATCCGGTTAAGAAGTGCAACAAGAACAAGAAAGCATGCAAGAAATACGGAGGAAAATGTATTGGCCAGAAAGTCAAGTGTTCTTCAAAACAAAAAACATTTAAAAAAAGATCCTGTCCGCCATGTAAATGTTGCCAACAAAGTGAGTATTTTCTTGTTGTTGACAGCTACTGACACCCATGAGATTGTTTGTTGTGATAATTGCTAACACTAAGAACTTTTTGGGGACATCAAGAGAACAGTTTTTTATGGTAATTGCTGACACACAGTATTGTTTGTTGTGATAGTTGCTGATATACACAGTATTGTTTGTTGTGATAGTTGCTGATACACAGACTATTGTTTGTTGTCATAGTTGCTGACACACACAGCATTGTTTGTTGTCATAGTTGCTGACACAGTGCATTGTTTGTTATGATAAGTGCTGACACCAAAAAATTGCTTACTCTGACACTTACGACTGGGATAAATGTTGTATGAATAATATATAACTATGATAAACATAGGTTATACATACTGTTCAATATCACACTCACACACACACACACACACACACACACACACACCAGCAGGTTACATTGCACAGCGGGAGATTCTTTCCATATAAATTTACCAGTGTACCAATAACTTACGTGGGAATTACAATAACTCACAAGTGAATATGACACACACACACACACACAATACACCCCAGTTACAGGTTATATTGCACATGGGAGATTCTTTCCATATAAATCTACTAGTGTACCAATAACTTACGTGGGAATTACAATAACCCACAAGCTAGTATTAACAACTTACATGGGTATTAAGCAATAACCTCACAAGTGAATTATAAAAACTATGGAGAATATATTAATCTACAAGGACATAATAACTCCATTTAGTGCATTACAATAACTTCATGAGTATTACAATAACTCATATGTATTACTATAACTCATAACAAAACTTAGGGAGTATTACAATAACTCAAGGCGTATTGTTAATAACTTCTATGAGTATTACAATAACTCACAAGTAACAATAACTTCATATATATTACAATAACTCACAAGTGTTTTTGTACACTCACAATCTATTACAATAATCTCATGAATATTCCAATAACTCCAAGTATTTACACAATCTCTACAGGAGTATTACATATTAACTCACAAGTCTATTAAGTAATAACTTAAGTATGAGAGAACAAGGTGCTAAATATGGAGGAACTAATGATTTTTCCTGGTAAGCATTTTTTTCTTTTTGTTGTTACTATAATGAGAAATTTTATCTTTAGGGGTTTGTTAATCTTGTTGTTTTATATTTGCTGTTATTGTTGGTCAGTCTTCCTTTCATCTCTCGTCTCGTGTGATGTGAGTAAGGTGCATAGGACTGGACAGAATAATTTCATGTTCTGAGGAGTAAAGCAAAGTTCTGGCCTTGTGCTTGCTCCTTTGCCTTTTCGCCTTTGCCTCAAAACCCAAACTTTCCTCTTTCATGGAAATATGCTTCTCAGTTCACTCCCATCCGAAGAAGGGTGACCATTCCAATCCCTCCAACCATCGCCTTCCGCCGCTTCAAATTTCATCCTTCTAAGATTTTGAAACTTCAACCCTCATTTTCTGTCACCTTGAACGCTATTCTTTGTCGGATCACCAGTGTGGCTGGCCAGGCGAGACTCCACTGGTGATCTGCCTCCTGCTGCAATTCCATCTTTGGTCATCTCTTAGATTGTGGAAACCACCGTTGCCCTCGACATTCCAAAGCATTTACATATATGGTACAAGTCTTTAAAGCGTAAACTTCCTCTTATGGTTTCTCTCCCGTTAATTTTTATTCTCTAATTTCAGCTTCCTGAGATCCGATCCAGCAATTGTTGTTTTAATGATCGATCCTCGCTCTTCACCAATAGTGGTGTCCCACAGGGTTCTTGGTTCTTTCACCCATTTTCTTGTTTTATCAATGATTTACTTCGTACCTGCAATCAATTCTATCCAGTCTTACGCTGATGATTATACTCTCTACTCTTTTCACATTTTCCTTCCCCTAATTCTCAAACTAGATCTGTTTATAGAACTGAGATTTATTGAAGACCATCAATGCAGACTGTGCATCTCCGAATGGGAGGTGTAGGAACCTGGTTAAATTCACACAGTACAAACTCCAGTATTTACTAATTACATTTTCCAAATTAGATGATTCTCATCAATCACATTTCAGGATGCAATCATCTGCTAAATTTAAAATAGATATGCTCTTTGGCCTCACCATTTCCTCTAATATATGGTGGACGTCACATTAATCCACAACATTACAGCCAGCTCCCATAAAGCTGGGAATGCCAGGCGTAAAAGGTAGCTTCACTCCTGGAGCAGTTGCTTCAAGTATAAGGAACTCTTCGTCCTAACTTCACTGTAAAAAATTTACCAAATCTTTATTGTAATACTGGAAGTCTAGTTGTTGCGTTCCGCCAAAATTTACAGTGCCCAAATTACGGCGTCAGTAAATGGCTATATCATACCAAAGAGCTTAACAGAAAATCACAGTAAACAAAATACGGTGGCTAACTGCAGATTTTGCGTAAACCACTGTTATATTTGGTAATGTTTTACAGTGCTGGGAGTAATTGCTCTCGACTGGTGTAAAGGTTTCCGGGACTTTGGATAGAAATCCCACTAAATTTAATCAGGATCTTATAAAAGGAAAGTCAAGGACCATGGTTTTCTGAGGAACAACATGGAGTCAAACAATTACGTAGCCAACAGTTAATGGAAGTCCAACACCAATGGAATAAAACAATTAATGGAACTCAAATAATTGCTGGAATAATACTAATGAATCAAACAATTAAATGAAGAACAATCATTTAGAATCAAACAACAGAATCAAACAATGAACAGATATATTCTACGCAGCGACCCTTGGGTAAGGTTCCCCAAAAGTGGTGATCCACTCTCAGGGGAAGGTCCATTCAACTCTTCACTCGCTGAGGACAGCAGTCAGTCTTGACATAAAGTGAGAAACACTGGGGCACAGACGGAGGAGATGAACTGATGGTCGTGCAGTTGAGGGAGGGTTTGGGGTAGTTCAGATTGGATCATTATAGGTGAAGGTCTGGGGACACCCCAGTCCAGAGCTCTTTGATGAGAACACCACCAGAATTTGGGAGAAGGGGTGGTGTGTCTGATTTTGAGTCTGGGTAATTGTTCGAGACGGTGCTGGTAGCAGCGACGTTTCACTCCGTCTATCAATTCCCTCCCTAAGTGGGGGTCGCGCTACAAACGAATGAGCAGCGTAACGAGCAGGAAGATCGCTCGCCCTTACATCTGGGGTGGCTTCATCCCACTGTTCATTAGGTGGAATCAGCTGTATTTTATCTTGGTTAACTCTCCTTTAATTGATAATTATCTTTCTTCCTTTCTTCGCCGCAATGTTGTTTCATTTCTTACAGATATTTAACGGACAATGCCGTGGTCTCTTCGTATCGTTCCTGCTCCGCAGTACCACTTCGTTTCTGGGTGGATGTCACACTAGAATAAACGGTAGTACATCTCTTCACACAGCCAAACTGTAATGCTCTTTTTTTTGTGATTCTATACTCATACAATCTGTCTCTACTCAAAAGCTGCTTCCGGGCATCTTTGAGGGGGTGGATTGATATAATCTTTTCTTTCATTTTAATTTCTTTTTACCTTATTTTATCTGCCCTCAGACCCGCTGTGGGTTGGTGACTTGAGCCCGTGGCCACCCTGCAAAAAAAAAGTATCATCGTCGTTGTCATCGTCGTCGTTATTGTCATCTTTGTAATCGTCTTGTCTTGCAGTCATTCCGCCAATATCGTAACTGTCATTGTCATCAGAAGCGTCATCGTCGTCATAGATGTCATTGTCACTGCATAGTTGTCATCGTCAATGCAGTTGTTTATTATTATCATAGTCACGCCACGTTGCTGTCATCGTCATCGTAGCTGTCATTATCGAAGCTGCTCATCGTAGCTGTCATTATCATCGTAGCTGTTTATTATTACCGTAGCCGTCATTACCGCCGTCATCGCTGGCGCTCACATGATTCATAACATGGTATACCACCAGAACACATAAACACATTAAGAGCATCAAGATCTCCACGATCATTCCCTATAATTGTTATTACTCTGAAGACGCATTGCAGATGTTATGATATGGGTTAGTCTTTTCTGTTGTGTATCCCAGTTTTCTGTGTGTCATTGTTCTACCTGCCGCCAGATTGTAAAAGCAAGAAGAAGTGCAAATGGCTGGTGGCACTTGCAGAAGAGGGTGCTCGACTATGAGACTTCTTGGGGAAATGCAGGTAGTAGCAACGACCATGGCGGTTAGGTGGCAGGTGACAGGTAAGTGCTTATGGCTCCTCATCGATTAGTAAGAGCCAGTCCAGAACAAAACCCGAAATGCTTAACACAGTATCGAAGAAATAAATATGTTTAATGTGACACTGATATTCTTCCTGCGCCATGGATGGAGAATTACCAGGCACACAGTGACCTTTGGTTAGGGGAACATGATGTTGGTGAACGCCAAACAACATACAGTTCATCTTATATGTATTGAATGTTGTCCCATCCACTGTTTGTAGGTTCTTAAGAAGCAAATTCATCTGGCTTTTCTTGGCAATTTCATGCAGCCATTAGTGTGTCGGATATCAGAGGTAGAGTTTGGTGATAGTTCTCCTGAAATGGGCACTGTGGCAACTGAGCAACTCAACTTCGTTGATATTCATCCACGTAAAAGGATTCACAGCAGTACAATTTATAGAACATAAAACATAATGATTCTGTTTTACCGAACACTGGTATTATTCACCATTCGCCTCTATGAGACGACACTTATCAGAATAAATAAATAATAAAAATGATTATATTATTTTACAGTAAGTTGCATTTATGACAGTTTGATATGCACCTGAAGTGGGGCGGATGGTTGATGACAGGTAGACACCGCGTTCGCGAGTTTAGGCGCAGTCTACACCAAGGCCTGGAACAGTCATAATCTGACGCAAATATCCGAATGAGGAGCCTAAAAGAACAAATACATCTTACTAATATATTCGAAACACATCTAATGGAATCTTCTGCTCTCCTGAGGGAAGCAAGAAAGCCCACTAGAAACAGCAGCGAGTCGTACAGTATAACAGGTATAGCTTGCTGAAAAATCATGATACTCCACTGCTAAGGTCACGTATCCTGTCTCGACAATTTGCGTCAATATATTCGTTCCGGTCTTGCGTGAACGCACTTCACACACCGTGTGACGAGGACTACAGGAGGTGATGAAAGAATACGGCTCAGTGTCCATTATATAGTCGTATCACACACAAACGCAAAGCGACGAAAATGGGCAACACCGAAGGATGCCTGGCGGCGATGCCGTTATTTCGCTGAATAATATGAACCAAGATTGCACTGCTGATGAAGATGTAATATATCACCTGCATTACCACGTGTGGTAATGAGTAATGACTCCACTCCACTCCCCTACAGAATGCTTCCATCAAGGAGTAAATGCACGAAACATGGTACCTGCAAAAACGCATGCCTGCCAACGAGTTAAAAATTCCCAAGGGCTGGCAGCCCCTGCGAGTGCTGCAATCCGTAAGTATACGAAATGATTAACTGGGGACTGTCTTGTTAACCACTCCCATTTTCTCTTTTTATTTCATCTTCCCAGTAACCTGACGCCTCATCCCCACCTTTCCAGGACCAACACTTAATTTGATTTAATCTGTAAAAGTTATAGATTTTCTGACCAATCTAGTAATTGCTTCTTTTCAAACCTCCTTGTTTTAGCTGAATGCTCTTACCCTTATGATTCGCTAATAGTACTGGACCATAATGACATTGCATTTCAATCATGCAGATTTTAGCACACTTAAGGATTGCCAAAGGTCATTTCTAAGAAGGACCCAATTCTTGTTTTCATTTTTTATTTTCTACCTCTGGTTATCACAACTATTTTACTCCTGATATTCACAAAATTGTTTCCCACCTGGTTTAGGTTCGTTGTTGTTACGTAAACATAATTTTCATTAAGATTTAACAATTCTTTTTGAGACACTATTTACTTCCGTCGTTATAACACTATTATTATATTAATTTATATTATTAAACTACACCCCGAAAGAATATTAACTCCTCTTACATTATATATATTTAATTTATTATGACTTACTTTGTAAAAATATATATATTTTCAACTTTGTATCTTTGTCCATGACACCAATTAACACATCAGTACAGTAGATCACAGATGGATTATAACATAATAGAGGTTCAGATGTTCTTGCTTGAATATCGAAACGAAGAGTGAATCAGGGCCTGCCGAACTTCAGTAGATAGATTAAACTGTACGTATATCAGAAAGGTGCCTCTGGAGTGATAATAGTATGATAATTACTATAAATTTTGAATTCTTCTTTCATTATGAAAATGTATTTCAAGAATTTTAAAATTTTAAGAATATTCCAGTAAACATATTTCTTGGACTAATAACTTGTTCTTTCAGAAAATAAACTACTGCTGCTTACTTATTTTTCCGCTACAACAGGGGTGCAAACACTGAATATATGCCAAGCAACTTGAGGCTTCTGTATGAAAGTCAGTGTTCTTGTCGATGAGAGTAAGAGCTCTGGGGCTGTGAAGGCATATTGCAAGTAAGTTAAAAGTTTGCAGGCGCTATAGATATTTTTACCAATATTATTAGAGGAAATATTGAGTAAGTGCCTCAAAAATAATTCGCCCATTTCCGTAAAATGACATAGGCAGCTTCATAAATGCCAGTTGGTGTTAAAATTATAATTTATAAAATTAAGAAATCTCAACTGTATAATTGTAAAATAGACTTACAGGGTATCTTGATATTTCTACAAGAGTTCTTTAGCAAATACTGTATTTGGTCATAATTTTGAACTCCGTTGAGATACAGTGTTACATAATATTACTTGGCTATTTCTGTCGTCACTACAGATGCTAGGAAAACATCTACCAGTCATTGAAAGAAACTCTGCCTATAATTGTAAAACAAAATAAAAAACAAATATATAAGATGACCAGTTATCTAAAAGTTACCACAATGTGGACATATTTTTAAGTTGATGGGGGTGTGATAGTGAAACAAATGCTTTCTATATAGTCTATTATTAATGACTCATAATAATTATATTAAACAATGTTGCTATTGGAACCTTACATTATCACTTTGACTGTATCCACCAGGCAGAGAACGCGTTGTTTCAATATTAAAGTCTGGCGCAGTTGTATACGACCAATATTATTTACTGTAACCTGGAATTCCCCACATCCGAAACACATTATGATGAAGAGGAGTTTTACGAGTCTATTGAGGCCTCATAGCATTTATATTATCCGATTTTGTTATACAAGATTAGAATTCAGAGTTTGCTGAAAAAGTGAAGCAAATGCATTGACGCTGTGAAAGACTATTGGAAAAAGAGCTTTTGTTCTGTGGTTTAATTATGCCGTCTGCAAATAACTATAATAACTTTTGCTCATTTACAGAAAATTAAACGAATCCAGTCCATGGTGAGTCACTTCCTTTAACCTAATTTGTGTCTCTATTTATGAACAAGCACTGTAACCACAACCACAACCACCACAACAACAACTACCAACAACAAATAACCACCACTACAACAACTACTACCACAAATAACTAACACAACCATAACCACAACAACCACCACTACAATAACTACCACTACTAAATAACTACCACGGCAACTCAACAACTGTACTACAACAACAACAACAACTACCAAGTACAACAAAATCACCACTACAACAACTTCCATCACAACAACAACCACTCACAAATAAACAACTACCACAACAAACAACTACCATCACAAATAACTACCACTACAACTCTCAACAACTACCACAACAACAACTACCACTACAACAACTACCACAACAACAACAACTACCACTACATCAACTACTACTACAAATAACCACCACAACAACTACAACCATACAACTACCACTACAACAACTACCACCACAACAACTACCACTACAACAACTAACAACAACTACCATACAACAACAACTACCGCCATAAATAACCACTACTACATCAACTACCACTTTACAACAACTACATACAAATCAACTACCACAACAAATAACTACTACAACAACAACTACTAATTACAAATAACCACTACCACAACAACTACCACAACAACAACCACTACAACAACAGTTCACTAAAGCAACAACAACTACCACTACAACAACTCACTCATCACAACAACTACCACAAACAACAACTACCACAAACAACAACTACCTACCACAAATAACTACCACAACAACAACTACCACAACAACTACCACTACAACAATCACCACTACATCAACTACCACTACAACAACTACCACTACAACAACCAATACAACAACAACAACTACCACAACAACTACCACAACAACAAATTTTACCACATAAATAACCACTAATTACATCAACTACCACTACAAATAACTACCATTACAACAATTACCACTACATCAACTACTACTACAACAATCATCACCACAACAACTACCACAACAACAACTAACACTAAGAATCTTACCACTACAAATAACTACCACAACAAATAACCACCTATCACAAATAACCACCACTACATCAACCACACTACAACAACCTTACCACTACAACAACTACTACAATAAATAACTACTTTCAATTTCAAGCAAACAACCACCACTACAACAACTACCACAAATAACAACCACCACTACAAATAACCACCACAACAACAACCACCACTACAACAACTACCATCACAACAACCACCACAACAACAACTACCAACAAACAACAACTACCACTACAACAACCACCACCAGCATCAACTACCACTATACCAACCACCACTACAAATAACCACTACTAAACAACAACTACTGCCAACAACAACTACCAACAACAACCAGCCTACCAACAACTACCACTACACTAAATCACTCATCACACAACAACTACCACTACAACATCTACCACAACAACAACTACCACAACAACAACCACCACCACAACAACCACCACCATACATCAACTACCATCACAACAACTACCACTCACAACAACTACCACTTCACAACAACTCACCACCATCAACTACCACTAAGGCAATAACCACTACCACAACAACTACCACAACAACAACTACCACAACAACAACTACCACAACAACAACCACCACTACAACAACTACCACTACATCAACTACCACTACAACAACTACCACTACAACAACCACCACTACATCAACCAACACTACAACAACTACCACTACAACAACCACCACAACAACAACCACTACTCACAACAACTACCACTACAACAACTAATCACAGTCAACAACTACCACTACAACAACTACCACACTACATCAACCACCACTACAACAACAACCACCACTACAACAACTACCAACAAAGGAAACAACTACCACTAAACAACTACCACGCAAATTAACCACCATAAACAAATAACCACTACTCACAGTTTCAACCAATGCCAACAACAATCCACCACCTGCAACAACTACCCACTCAAGGCAACCACCACAGCCAACCACCACAAATAAACAACCACCACTACAACAACCACCTACCATCAACTACCACCACAACAACTACCACTAACAACTACCACAACAAACAACCACTACTCACAACAACAACCACCACAACAACAAATACCACTACAACAACTACCACTACTCAACTACCACGCAACAACCCAATACCACAACACCCACTACAAATAAATAACCACTACAACAATAACCACCACTTCACAACAACTACCACTGTTCACCACTACCACAACAACTACCACTACAACAGCTACCACATGTCAACAACTACCACCAAATAACCTACCACAACAAATAAATTACCATCATAACAACTTACCAGAATACCACAACAACTACCACTACAAATAACCACCACTTCATATCAACTTCCACCAGCAACAACTACTACTACAAATAACCACCACAACAACAAATCTCACTACACATCAACCACCACCACAACTACCATAAACAATCCCAACAACTTCCACTCACAACAACTACCACTACAACAACTCACCACAACAACAACTACCACCACATCAACTACTCAATCACAACAATAACCAATACCACAACAACCACTACAAACAACTTCAACAACTACTACAAATAACTCTTTAACAACTACCACAACAACTACTACCACCGCATCAACTACCACTACAACTACCACAACAACTTCCAACAACTTTGGCCACTACAACAACTACCACTCACAACAACTACCACAACAACAACTACCACTACAACAACTACCACTTTTGCTAACCACCACAACACCTAACAACCACCACTACAACAACTACCACTACAACAACTACCACAACAACTTCAACAATACCACGATAACTTCAACAACTACCACAACAACAACTACCAATACAAATAACCACCACTTACCACAACAACTCAACAACTACCACAACAACAACTACCACTCATCAACGTTTCACCACAAATAAGCACTAATACAACTACTACCACAAACAACTACCACAACAAATAACCACCACTACAAATAACCATTACAACAACAACTACCACAACAACAACTACCACGACAACAACTACCACAACAACAACCACCACTACATCAACTACCAACCACAACTACTAATTACAACCACTGTAATAACAACAACTTACCACTTTACATCAACCACCACTACAACAATCACCACTCACAACAATCACTACAACAACTTCAACAACTACCATAAATAACTCTCTAACAACTACCACAACAACAACTACCACCACATCAACTTACCACTACAACAACCAATACTACAACAACCGCCACCACATCAACCTACCACCACAACAACCACTAATTACAACAACAACTACCATCACAACAACTACCACAACAACTCACTAATACAAACAATCTACCACAACAACAACTACCAATTACAACAACTACCACTAAATAACTACCACTACAACAACCACCACAACAACAACCACCACCACAACAAACCACCACTACAACAACCAACAACAACAACAACTACCACCGACAACAACTACCACTACAACTACCACAACAACTTCCAAATAACCACTACCACAACAACTACCACCACAAATAAATTTCAACACAAATAACTTCAACAAATTCTACCCCTACAACAACTACCACTACAACTCACCAACCACCACAACAACAACTACCACTTTCCTACCACAACTACCACTACCAACAACTTCAACAACTACCACAACAAATAACTACCACCACATCAATCCACTACCAAATAACCACCACTACAACAACTACTACTTCACATCAACGCCAACATCAACTAACACATAACAACTACCACTACAACAACAACCACAATAACTCTAACAACTACCACAACAACTTCAACAACTCACCAATAAATAAATTAACCTTCACTCTAATCACTACAATCAACTACACCACACCAACTTACCACCACAACAACTACCAATAAGCAACAACTACCACTACAACAACTACCACAACAACAACTACTCAATTACAACATCTACCATTGCCAACAACTACCACCACAACAACCACCACAACAACAACCAATACCACTACAACAACTACCATCACAACAACTACCTCACTACATCAACTACCACTACAACAACCACCATTAACCACAACTACCACTCATAAACAACCACTACTACAAATAACCGCCCACTATTAATCAACTACCATCACAACAACCACTAATCACACACCACCACAACAACTGCCACTACAACAACAACTACCACTACAACAACTACCACAACAACTACTACCATAACTACCACTACAACAACTACCACTACAACAACTACCAAATAAATTTCAACAACTACCACAACCTAACAACAACCACAACAACAACTACCACTACATCAACTACCACTACAACAACTACCATCACAACAACTACTACAACAACAACTACCACTACAACAACTACTACAAATAAACAACTACCACTACAACATTGTTCATTTCACTACTAAATAACCATCACTACAAATAACTACCACAACAACAATTACCACTACAACAACTACTACTACAACAATTACCACAAACAACTTCACAACTACCATAACAACAACTACTACTACAATAACTACCACTACAACATCTACCACCAAATAACTACCACTACATCAATAACACTACAACAACTAATACAACAACTTCAACAATTCACTGCCAACAACTACTACTACAACAACTAATTACAACAATTACCACAACAATTCAATTACAAATAACAACTAAATTGGAATAAATTAGCACCATCACAACATCAAGCACCACAACGACGGAATTGCAGACCCCTAATGATATCTGGCGATGTGTAGTGGGGGACTGCATGGCTGGAGCTCAGGCAGAAGCTGATTGTACCAATGGGGCCGCCCTTCAGTGCTTGGGAGTGGTACCGCTGCAAGCGATGATATTGTAGCTCTTCGGTTAGTCTGACTCGGCCCTGCGTTACCTCTAGATCACGGGCAATTTCAGGTTCGCCTTTGCGTTACCTCGAGGATCACTTCCGCGTTACCTCGAGGATCACTTCCTGCGTTGCCCTGGAGGATCACTTCCCCGGTGTTACCCGCTGACTACTCAGGTGTTGTATCGAGAATCGTCCTCGACCTTATTTTTGTTATGTTTTTTACCATGATTTTTCTAGTGTATATTTCTACAGTTTATCAAAGTTCTCCTCATTGGTTATTAAAGTCTGCTGGCTTCACCTTCCGTTCTCTTGCATCCATTCCATCTTATTTAAGCGGCCGTTTTCCTTTGTTGTTGGAAGTTATCCTCGTATCGCCTCCTCGTGTTTTAAATTCAATAAGAAATCGTTATACCTCTTACATGCATAATAATACAGAGTGCCACTTCCAGCAGATCTTGAAATTGGCTGCTAAAACTTGTTGTCAGAAATATATGAAATATGTTCTTGGTTGCAGAACAGCCAGTTGGAGTCGGTAGAATTACTTGTTATACTCTGCTGTCAATATTCATGGCTTCATTGTCTTCAGGCAGATCCATCTCATAAGTCTCACATGCCAATATGGTCCAATAGGTCTTGTAATTAGCTGCTCCACTTCAAAAGCATGATGTATTACCAAACCTTAGAAGACAGTACACGTCCAGTTGCGGACAAAACGACAAAATTCTTAATACTTGGTAATATCTATACTACTCACTTTTCAATATGGTATGTTTAGATATATATTAATACTGAATGTCATTCTACAAAGCGAAATTACAAAATGAACAAAAATACCATTAGCCACTAAAAACAAATCTGTGTAAATATCTTAAAATTTCCAATCTCCTTGAACCTATTTTATCCTCAAGAACTTGCTATACTTTGGATACTACTAAGCGTCAGAATTAGTCTGAAACTGTATTGTTATTTTACATACTTGGCAGAAATATTCACCCGGAAAGTACAACTATAATAAAACATCTTTAATTTTGTTTTGTGGTCAAAGTATTATAGACATTTTATTTAGCCTGGAAATTCATTTTTAATATAGCTGTAACAAGATAAAATAATGTTTATATATTACGCTTTCTTAAGTTCAACATAAAAAACACAAGGAAATATTATTGTACCTGCAAAGCCCTCATGTAACTTCTCTTTGTGGGGTGGTTTTTTTTTTTTTGTAGCTGATGTAGAAATGTTTAAAATTTTCACAGCTTAATATCACCTGCTGAAAAAACGATTTTATTTTTCATTTAAGAACCTTGGGAGCCCACTGGCAAAATTTCGATTTCAGACTCTTAAAATCTGTTGCCATCGTTTCAAAGTGCCACGCAAAGGAAATGACGTTTAGTGTAGGCGCCGAAGCAAATCAATGATAAATTAGTAGTTTTATATGAATCTTCCTGCACAGTTTAGGTCCACCAAAAGAAATGGTTCAATGGAAGAAATAATTCATCCAGGAGTGAAATCAGAGGATATTGCTAAAGCTAACAGTATGAATAATTAACACTTACTTATTATTATTCCTGAAAGCAACACCACAGCTTTTTTAGTTTGAGGCCTGTAACTGACTTCTTCAATTGTAGGTCATCAGTGTGTTTATGGCCTTTGTCTATTGGGCTTAATTTTATGATGATGATGAAGATGGTAAAAGCAGAACTTCCTTGGTTATATCAGGTACAGTAGTCCTGGGAATTTCCAATGGTTGGTAGCAAATGGAGGTGTAGCCACTGATTTGAAAGTTTTTATTCTTATACCCAATAATTGTTTTCGATATCTTTGTTGTGTGGACTTATGTTGAAATTTTTACCCAGTAACTGCTGCACACAGTTCAGGTAATAACATTTGGCCATGAGCGCAGACTTAAATGCAGATGTCAATGTTACTTTTTAAAATGCCCAACAAACATTTTTATTACTCCATTTGGTAATTGCCGAGTGATACTGATCAATCCTACCCATGGAGTACAGAACTTTTTACACACTGTTGTAGGCTACAACGTAGATTTTACTATTTTCATAATTAACAGTCAAAGTGTTATTGTCCATCCTCATGTAAACTGACAGGAGACTCCTGGTGATGTCTGACATTGCTGAGTGGCGGTAGATTTCAAGTATGATGTATAGTAATGGGTATTTATTTCTCGCCAGAATCCAAATAATTAAGATAGTCCTTTTTCAGCTGTTTACAGATAAAGTGTTGAACTTTAGCCACTGTCTGTCCACTATTCGCGTGATAAGATATAATGTTTATATTCATGTTTGTTATATATATTATACTACAGATCCCATCTCTGTTGTGGCTTACCATTCTGCCACCAAGTCATTGCCTGTAATGTATAACTCTTGTTGGTGGTACTTTTTTTTCAGCTTACTGCCGATTTTATCCATAGAGTTGACACAGTAGTTCTCATCATAAGATACGACTGACTTAGAATGTTACAGCTAACAAACATAGTACTCAACAGCACGTATGCATTTTGCTAAATATATGTCGGCAAACTTGTTTAGAAACTTGTACAACAACAAGGACAATTGGAATTTAGATCTTATAAATTATTTCAACAGCACTTCCTGTTATTGTGTCATGTGTCTGTACAAATCAACATTATTTCATTA
>NW_024730152.1:0-23928 GCF_018991925.1 Homarus americanus | reverse complement strand
TAGAAGTTACGTATTGCTAGCTCCCCTCACTGTCAGTGGCATGAAAAAGATTGGGACGAGATCAACCCACAACCGATATATACAAAAGATATACCTTTTTAACTGAAAGGAAGTGAAACACCATAGAGCGGATAGGTGTTGCCCGCTTCAGTGGTCACCTGGATATAGGCCCCACACACTCTGGTCCCGCCCTACACTAATCCACCAACACCGGATGAAAACCAAGACCCCAAACTACATCGCGAAGAATTAAAGAATCCCAGCCAATGAGGAAACAAGAACCCCTCTCCAACACCCCACCTACAAGCTGAAGGACCTACCTGGTCCAGGCCTGCCCTTGCAACTACTGTAGGTATGAATAACATCCTGAACTCTGGGAAGGACTTTATAAGCCTATCAATCAAAAGACTGTTTACAAGACCAACTCCCCACAGTACCAGATCTACAGTATAGTTAATTTAGATGTTTACTCTATGTTTATAATTTTGTACTGAAAGCTTTTATCAGCTCAAGCACCCACTGATAAAATTCACAATTTGTAACTTTTATCATCTCTGTTTATTGTACATTTCAGCATTTTGGCTGCCATGATATTTTCACAAACCGTTAACTATTATAATTATTATTTTTACACACACACACACACACACACACACACATACACTCCCATGCCCACCCCAAAGCACACCCTTCCACCTCCACACAGCCACCACCTACGCCTCAACTCACAAAACCATGCCCTTCCACGCCAACCTCTTACACGCCACGCCACTCACGCACACCACGCCTCCCACGCCACCACGACCACAAACCACAATCCAGCAGGTCCGTACTGGTGGACCAAGACGCCCACCATAACAATTTAATTTCCCGATCCATGAAATATTTAAGATGAGTTTTACTGCAGGTAGGCCCTCTGTTGACGCGCCATTCCTGCACGCACGCCGTTTAACTGATGAAACCAATAAATCCTGCCGCGCATTTTATTTACCTGTGAGCTGAACTCAGACAAACCAAACATCTGAAGTATCTTCACACTGTAAATCCTCATATTGTAGTGTAAACTGTGTAGCCAAAACAAACACTCAGCTACGTTTTGTTAATTATAATACAAGCAATAATGTTTAAAACACGTTGTTAATGGTACACACAACCTAGCAACCAGTCTGTTTGTGTGAGACCCACATTTTCTAAGGTCTGATACGTAGTAGAACTCAGACACCGGGTTACATCTTTATGAGAATCTTTAATCTTCTTATGAAAACAAATCAGATCTCAAAATGTAATACACGTAATGCTACTACTTCCTTCTTATCAAAAGGTAATGATAATGTTTACAGTTTATTGAAATTAAAACCGAGAAGAACAACTGCCTATACAGTACATAAACAAAGCAGTCGTTGAGGAGCGTCGCAAGTTATCGTTTGCGATGAGGTGGGGTTAGCAAAGCTTTAGTCATTACAGGAAGGTGGCAAGTTAGTCCAGAAGCCGGCGGCTCCTCACTAGCGTCACACGCCCCATTATACTGCGCCACAATGCTTCACACAGCCGCCAACTTAAAGTTATAAAAATCTATCAAAGTCCTCACTTAGATGAGGCCAACAGATGAACTTTAGTACAAGCGAAATGTACTGGATTGTGAATTATTACATTACCAGTGCTGGGCTGCACACATTCTCGACGTACAGTACTGTCCCAAACTGGTCCGTCAGCGTTATACGACTCACTGTAGACGACAGAATGAAGTTTATTTGTACCAATAAGACAGCCAAGAGACACGACGAAGGTTCTCGCCCTGAAGCCTGAGGTGGTCGAGGAAACACGACGCAATTAAGGAACACTAGCACTAAGGAACACTGGATGCACTGGGAAATACCATGTACTAAGGAACACTGGATGTACTGAGGAACACTGGACGTACTAGGGTACTATGCACAATGAACACTGGATGTACTAAGGAACACCATGTACTAAGGAACACTGGATGTACTGAGGAATACCATGTACTAAGGAACACTGGACGACCAAGAACACTGACGTACTAGGAACATTGGACGTAATCTAAGCAACACTGGGCGAAGTGAGTGTATAAAAACAACGTCCAGGCCACACCTTCAATTTATGTCTATCAGCGCAAAAGTTAGATCACCTGAACTATAACCTCAGTTTATTACACCTTAAGATTAACCACACTAATCACCTCACTCACGCCTCATCTAACCTAACCTAACCCTGCCTCATCTAACCCAACTCCTGCCTCATCTAAACCCAACCTCACTCCCCGCCTCATCTAACCCAACTGCCCTCATCTAATCCTCACCCCGCCTCATATACAACCAACCTAACCTGCCTCATCTACCCCTGAACCAACCTTACCCCAACAAGGAAGATTGAGAGGAACTAATCATTTATGGTCTACATATACTGTACACACGAGCAGGACTGGTGCACCTGGGTCGGTAATTAGTGTATGGCTGGTCAGTTAGACAGTCTTAATATTCCCCATACCTATTATGTCCCAGACCCTAGTCCGCCACCATTCAAAATTCATAAAATTAGAGGTTTTGATATGCGCACGCGTGTGTATGTGTGTGTTTATGGGTGTGTGTGTGTGTGCAGGTGATAGCATACAAGCGGTCGATGCCTCTCATTATAAAGGTATTATATGTGAATAAATAAATACATATACTGTATATATTTATATACTATCATGATGTGATGTTTTTGTCGCGTTTATTATGATTCATTACCTTCGCGTACACCTGAGCAGCTTTATACAGTATAATTATATATATATATATATATATATATATATATATATATATATATATATATATATATATATATATATATATATATGCACAAAATTAATGAATGACTCCAGGTGTCATATAAAATCCACAAGATAAATTGTAACCTTAATTTACATATCGTCTTCATCAAATAAGTGAATTAACCTACAAAAGACCACAACACTGATTTCCTTTGTCTCGCTGAGAGAGAGAGAGAGAGAGAGAGAGAGAGAGAGAGAGAGAGAGAGAGAGAGAGAGAGAGAGAGAAAAAAGACCAACATCGCACACCAAAGATCCAAAGAAACACATAAAGGCGGAGACATTAAGGCGGTATGCCGGGGTCCCAAAAGTGATATTACCTGGAAAGGTCCCAGGCTGACGTGACCCACCGTCCTCCCCACACCCTCACCCACACACTCACCCACCTCCCCACCCACACACCCCACCCCCCACACCCTCACCCACCTCCCCACACCCTCACCCACCTTCCCACACCCTCGTCCACTTCCCCACAGCCTCACCCACACCTCCTCACACCCTCATCCACTTCCCCACCCTACCCACTTCCCACACCCTCACCCACTCCCCACATCCTCATCCACTCCCCACACCCTCATCCACCTCTCCACACCCTCACCCATACCCACCTCCCCACACCCTCACCCCATCCCCACACCCCCCTATTCCCTTTCCACACCCTCACCCCCATCCCCACATCCTCACTACCTCCCCACACCTCACCCACACCCATACCCACCTCCCCACACCCATACCCACCTCCCCACACCCATCCCCACACCTACTCCCCTTTCCACACCCTCACCCACGACACCACACCCTCCCCACCCCCTGGACTGGTCACCAGAAGCCCTGAGTCTTCTCCTCCTGCCCTAACTGCACCAGTGACCTCCTGGATGTATGGGAACCATCAACAGAACAGGAGGTAGTCCGGGGCGAGTCCTGCCTGACCCAGTGCTTCAGATCCTCTGGGCCTGGTACGACTACTGCTGGGGCCTGTACTACTACTGCTGGGGCCTGGCACTACTACTGCTGGGGCCTGGTACTACTACTGCTGGCTCCTGGTACTACTACAAGACGAGGATCACACTTAGGTTGTAGGATAGTTTAGCCTCTGTAGTTGTAAATAGGCCATACCTAACAAAAACACAAAATTTGGGTATACACAGTCGAGGAATGTTGTCAGCACAGAGGAGAGTTCTTAGGCCACAACCACCCTCCAAACACAGTGGTGTTCTGTGTGCCGCCACACCACCCTCCAACACAGTGGTGTTCTGTGTGCCACTACACCACCCTCCAACACAGGGTGTTCTGTGTGCAACACACCACCTCCAACACAGTGGTGTTCATGTGCCACACACCACCCCTCCAACACAGTGGTGTTCCCCTGCTTCACCACCCTCCAACACAGTGGTGCGCCAAAGCTACACCACCCTCCAACACAGTGGTGTTCTATGTGCCGCACACCACCTCCAACACAGTGGTGTTCTGTAGGCCACACCACCCTCCAACACAGTGGTGTCTCTGGTGCTGCTACACCACACCTCCACACAGTGGTGTTCTCAGTGTGCCAACCCCACCCCCTCCAACACAGTGGTGTTCTGTGCCACACCACCCTCCAACACAGTGGTGTTCTGGTAATGTTACACCACCCTCCAACACAGTGGTGTTTGTGCTGCTACACCACCTCCAACACAGTGTGGTACTGTGTATCACTACACCAATTCCTTCAATACTCTAAACAATTCACTAATGGATATCCGATCTATATTGTTAAAACGAATTTCCGGAACAGTGAAAACTACGGTTTAGGTTTAAGGTCTTTGGTGGCGCGGCGAAGGAATGCACCGACTTGCTGTCTTCCTCTCACGTGATAAATTCGGGTAAGTCTTCTGAGAAGTCCCATGATGTGACCTGGGAGAGACAATTCTCAGTACGTCTCAAAAATGTAAACACACTGCCTTAAGGTTTCCGTGTAGACGCGTGAATGATTGTACAGTATTACACCAGTAACACTGTCCTCACTTATGAGGACCTCGCACATTACCACTTAAGGACAATGTATTACAAGTATTCACGGATCATAACTACAGTGAAGCTGTGAGGCAAGTGTCCATATATTTATCTGAGACGGAGGGTTGTACAGATGACCACTGAGAATGTCTTGTTGGTCTATGTTGTGGTGGGTGAGGGAGGGTGGCGTTGTGGTGGTGGGAGGGAGGGTGTGTGGTGTTGTGGTGGTGAGGGGAGGGTGTATGCTTGGTGGTGAGGGAGGTTGTGTGGAGGGTGGTGAGGGAGGGTGAAAGGTGGTGTGAGGAGGGTGTGGTGTTGTGTGTGAGGAGGGGTTGTGGTGTTGTGGGGTGAGGGGAGGGTGTGGCGTGCTGTGGTTGGTGAGGGAGGTTGTGGTGTTGTGGTGGTGAGGGAGGTGTAGTGTTGGGTGGTGAGGGGAGGGTGTAGTGTTGTGGGTGTGAGGGAGGTAGTGTTGTGGTGGTGAGGGAGGGTGTAGTGTTGTGGTGGTGAGGGGAGGGTGTGGTGTTGTGGTGGGTGGGAGGGGTGGTGTGTTGGGGTGGGTGGGAGGGAGGTGGTGTGTTGTGGTGAGAGGGAGGGTGTGGTGGGTGAGGGAGGTGTGGTGTTGTGGTGGTGAGGGGAGGTTGTAGGTGTTGTGGTGGTGAGGGAGGTAGTGTTGTGTGGTAGGGAGGCAGTGGTGGTGAGGAGGTGGTGTTGTGGTGGTGAGGGAGGGTGTGGCGTTGTGTGGTGAGGGAGGTTGTAGGTTGTGGTGGTGAGGGAGGGTGTAGTGTTGTGGTGGAGGGAGGTGTAGTGTTGTGGTAGAGGAGGGTGTGGTGTTGTGGTGGTGGGAGGGGAGGTGAAGTGGTGGTGAGGGAGGGGTGAGTTGTGGTGGTGAGGGAGGGTGTGTGTGTTGTGGTGGTGGAGGGAGGGTGTGGGGGGGTGGGAGGAGGTAGGTTGTGGTGGGGAGGGGAGGGTGGTGTTGTGGTGGTGGGAGGGAGGTGTGGTGTTGTGGTGGTGAGGGAGGGTGTGTGTTGTGGGGTGGTGAGGGGAGGGTGTTGTGGTGTAGAGGAGGTGTAGTGTTGTGGTGGTAGGGAGGGTGTATGTTGTGGGGTGAGAGGAGGTGTGGTGTTGTGGTGGTGAGGGAGGGGTGTAGGTTGTGGTGATGAGGAGGTGGTGTTGTGGTGATGAGGGAGGGTGTAGTGTTGTGGTGGTGGAGGGAGGTGGTGTTGTGGTGGTGAGGGAGGTGGTGATTTTTGTATTTATTTATTTATCGACCGACCAAGCTTTAAGGGAATCATCGCAAATGGTCAACTTTGGGAGGCTGGCACCAATGATACATCTTCTCTGAACAGCTGAAATAAAATTGCTCCATGTGTTGTAATGGTAACTCTCTCTCTCTCTCTCGGACTCTTCTTTTGACTCACGACCGAATCTCCCCTAATCCTACCTCTTATCTCCCCTTCCTCCCAGATCTCTTAGTCTCCCCATCTCTTTAATCTAGCGTCTCTTCCTCCTTGCTCGCACCCACATCTCTCATACTCTTCCCTCCTCCCCAGTAATTCTCTAAGAGTGTCTTCTATCTCCTTAACTCTCCCTCTACCCTCTTAATCTCCCCAGTTCTTCTCTTAATCTCTGCATATCTCCTCATTTCCTCCCACCCTTTCTGGTCTGTGCCTTTAACCCACCCTTCTCTCCCTACACCACACCCCCCCTCTTACCTCCCCATCTCCCTCTCTGCCTTCGCCGTACCTCCCTACTTACCTCCTTCCCACCTAACCTCCCCTCTGTCCCCCCACATAATGGTACACAGGCGATAATTGAAAAACGACTGACGTGAATTTCCTTAACTGTTCCGTCTAGCGGCCAGAAGTGACAGTAAGGTACCATGATTCTTACCGACACAGCGACACCTCCTCCTCCTCCTCCTCTTCCTCTTCCTCTTCCACCTCTTCCTCCACTGTCTCCTCCATCAGCTCCTACTCCTTCATCTCCTCCTCCTTTTCCACCACTCCTCTTCCTTCACCTTCTATGCACCACCACCTCCCATTACACGTTTTCATTGTTTATCGTCTCTTAGTAACGCAGTGGAGACGAACATGACCAGTCCTTCACGTGTGGTATCTCATGAAGGTGTCCACGCAGAGCCAGCCATATAATAGTACTTGACCTCGTATGTACCGTATCTGCCATTTACTCATTACACAATGGTAGACGGTATACCTGTACTGTGTCTATATATAACCGTGTACATCCATTGTTTGTGTACATGCTCAATTGTTTACCTGCACTGTTTATATACATGCTGAACTGTATACCAGGATTTTCTATATATCGTACAGACCCTTCACTAGTGCGTTTACAGGGGTCGTTATGTAAACATTCCCACAAATCATTACATTGAGATTTTAATACTGTTTTAGTTTGATTCCATAGTGTTTATTATTGCGCGTTTCCTTCCAGTCGAAAGTCAAACACAGGGCTGCCACACTGCACAAAAACCTGACGAGTCCCTGTAAACGCACAAGTGAAGGGACTGTACATGCTCAAATGTATACAGCATACATATGTCTATATACGTGCTTAACTCTATACCTACATTGTCTATATACATCCTGAATCAATGCAAACTTGTATATGACGATTTTTCTGAATAAAACGGAACTTCTCTCTCTCTCTCGCACCTCAGCCTCAAGTGTTTAAGTGGCCGTTTCCTTGCTTGTAACTCCTGCCAGTTGTCGAATGAAAGAGAGAGAAAAAAAATACTCTGACCTATCGGAAGAGAAGAGGAATCAGAGACGCAATAGAGGAATCAAAGACGGCTGAAGCCACTAACCAAAATAAACTCAGGATCTCGTGTTGAAATATTCCTGAATGCTTTCTTGTACGTATTGTTAAGGTCAATATTCCCTTGACAACTTAATAATATTTAGCATGGATTTGTGGGTCGTTACTTGGTTTATAGCTGGTGAACGTTACTTGGTTTATAGCTGGTGAACGTTACTTGGTTTATAGCTGGTGAACGTTACTTGGTTTATAGCTGGTGAACGTTACTTGGTTTATAGCTGGTGAACGTTACTTGGTTTATAGCTGATGAAAGCTACTCGACATCCCAGTAAATAATCACAGTACAGGAACCTCAAGTCGATGATGCCAAATAGTGACTAAAATGTCCAGGAATTTTTGAGGGCCAGCTGTATCAACACAAAACAATGACTTGTCTTCCGTCTGTCAGAAACTAAACGAGATGTACTGTACAACTGCAAAAGCTCCTCGAGGTAAGGATTGCCTATCACCTCCTCCTCTCCCACTACCTCCTACCTCACCACCTCCACCTCTTTCTCCTTCTCATACCTCTTCTTCCTCCTCTTCCTTCATCACCCCTCCTCCTCCTCTCTCCCTACCTCCTTCACCTCCCCACCACCTCCCACCTCTTTTCCCCTTCTCCATACCTCTTCTTCCTCCTCTTCCTTCATCACCCCACCTCCTCCTCCTCCTCCCTACCTCCCTTCTCCCTCACCACCTCCACCTCTTTCCCTTCTCCATTACCTCTTCTTCCTCCTCTTCCTTCATCACCCCACCCTCCTCCCTCCATCTCCTAACACATTAAGTAGTCCAAGTTAAGCCACAGTAATATGATGTTACTTTCTCAGAGCAGCTAAGGTTAGGTTAGGTTAGGTTAGGTTAGGCTTGGTGATTAATTCTCAAGTGTAACCTTAGATGTCTAATCGTCTTCCCTTTCTCTACATGAGGTAAATGTCGTTAACAAAACAAACACCGAAATAATCCACATTAATAGTTGGTCCTCTCACCCATTAACAGAAGGACTCATCTTTATCAGACTCTTCTAAGCCTTAAAAGTTATTGGCAGCGAGACACTAAGTTCAGTGACTCGGACATTCATAACACAGAAATCTAAACCCGACAACAAGTTTCTTTTCGTTATAGGAACATCAAAAACAAAAGCGTAGCGAGGGAACCAAAAGTTAACCCAGACACACGCAAGATGTAAACATATTCTGGGCCAGGTTTACAGCCGGGAGGAGGATGGCTCGCAGGGCCTTGGATAGAACTCAACAGCTCAACTCACAACCAAGTTGGTGATTGAGTGTGGGATACCTTTTGCAGCGTCTGTTAGGGTGAAGGCGGAGGCTAATTTAGAGTGGGCGGGCGGGTGGGCGGCTGGTAGTGAGTGGGAGAAGAGGAGATATCGTACAGAGCAGGGTTGTGTGTGTTGAGAATAACTTTGTTGGGGTGGGGTGGGAGGTTTAGGATGGGTGGGATGAGGGAGCAACAAGTTAGAGAGGAAGAAGCTAGGGAAGAGTTAACCGTGTTGTCCGCTGTGCTGGTGAGGCTATTGGTCGTCTTTTAAAGTCGATCCAAGGAGTCTTTGTCTTGATGTTGGTTTATCTTGTTATCGCTGTGTAGTCTTAGTGATTGTTAATACCACATAAAAACAACAGATCACACCACATCATACCACAACACCACCACCACCACCACCACCCACCATATCAAACCACAGCAGACCAACCACAGCACCACCAACAGCCACAACACAGCATCACGCCATACCACCACCACACCGCACACCCACACCACCACCGTCACCACCACCCTCCCTCACTTCCTCCCCCTCCTCCCTCACCCTACCTCTTCCTCCAAGGGTTTATCGCTACTCTCAACAGGTATTCTTGCATTATTCTGGGATTTGTGAAGGCGTATGGGAGCGTGGGAGGATGTGAAGGGGGGGGGCATGAGGTATGCATTGGCGTGTGGGGTGTTTGGGCGATGTGGAAGCATGTAGCCGTGTGGAGGCGATTACAATTTTCCTCATTAAAAACACTTGCATCAAAGTCCTGCCACATAAAATTCATTATTTTACGTACATATATTAAGAAGCCATCACTCCTCCCCAACACCTCATCCAGACACTCCTCCCCAACACCTCATCCAGACACTCCTCCCCAACACCTCATCCAGACACTCCTCCAACACCTCATCCAGACACTCCTCCCAACACCTCACCCAGACACTGCTCCCCAACACCTCATCAGACACTCCTCCCCAACACTTCACCCAGACACTCCTCCCCAACACCTCACCCAGACCTCCTCCCCAACACCTCACCCAGACACTCCTCCCCAACACCTCACCCAGACACTCCTCCCCAACACCTCACCTAGACATCCAGACAGCCATCACTCTTCCCCAACCCAGAACACAAGTGACAGGTTCCCCAGGTCAGAGGTGAAGTTGGTCTCGTGGGAGTATCGAGAACACCAGGCAAGACATATAGTAAATGGAAAGGCCTCCCTCAATCTCTTACCTGGAGCTGAAGGGAGGGGGGGGAGGAGGGAGGTTGGATGAGGAGGGATGAAGGTGGGAGGGAAAAAAGAGCGGGGAGGGGGGGAGGGTTGGATGGGGAAAGAGATGGAATGAGAGAGTGGGAGAGTTGGGGTGAGTGATGGAAAGGAGGGAGGGTGGGTGGGAAGGGAAAAGAGGGAGAGTGAAAGAAGAGTAGGGAAAAACGGTAGGAAAGGAAGGAGGAAGGAAGTGAGGAAAATAAAAGAGTGATAAAAAGGAGGGAGGGAAGGAAGGGAGGAGGTCAAGCCGGGTATACAGTATATGTGACCTCTGGGACACTCAACCTTTCGCTCACTTGCTGGGAGTGGTGGAGCGGCAGACACCCTCCTAGTGACACACCTGCTGCTGCCACCATCACCCAGTGCCTCTCTTTGGACTTCCTACCTCCAACTATCTACCCTCCCTCCCTACCTGGTCCTACATCCCCACCCACCTACCCCACCCCACCTACCCCACTACCCTCCTACCCTTCAACATGTTCATCAACAACCCCGTCCCTAGTTATACAGCCCAAATCTCTTCATTTCCTTGTGCTTTAAATTCTGTGATCTGTAAACATTGAGCATTTTAGGGATAATATTTGAAAAACATCGACATTTAACATCTTAAGAAAATTCTCATTAGTTGAATAAATGTTTAATGCTCACTCATACTACTCACACTGACCACAACACACACAGTACAACCCAGCGTGCTGAATCAAATCTGTAACCTAATCCTAACCAGACGAATGCAACACAATCTAATCTAGCCTCACCAGATCTAATTTAACTAAACCTACTAACCTAACCTGCTAGACATATAACTCCCTAGTTTGTCACCACTTACCGACTTGACTGAAGTATGCTGACCTCACCAAGGCTACACATCATCTCTATTTATAACTATTTGATAGACGAATATAATTTTTTCTCTAAACAATGAGTTAGTTGGTAATTCACTCTGATGTGACAGATTATCTTAATAAAATTAGCATAATTATTCCCAACGTTTTGACATTGTTTTCCAGATATAATCAGATGACCACTTGATGTTGTCCAACCTGACGCTCTCTCTCTCTCTCTCTCTCATTCGGTCATAGAATTTTAAAGACAGAGTTCAAAATTGTCCAAAAGTGTCCAAAAGGTAGAGTTTTGGTGAGTTAACTAAGAGTATGTGAAGGGGTGACGGCGGCGAGGTGAGGGCAGGAGGTGAAGAGGTGGCAGAGGTGAGAGGGCAGGAGGTGAGCAGTGGCAGGAGTGAGGGGGGGAGTGAGGCGGTGGCAGGGTGAGGGGGGGAGGTGAGGGAGGTGGCAGAGATAAGGGCAGGGGAGGTGAGGGCGTGGCAGAGTGAGGGAGGGGAGGTGAAGGGTGGCAGGGTGAGGGAGAGGGAGGGAGGGAGGTGGCAGGGGTGGGGGCAGGGAGGGTGAGGGCGTGGCAGAGGTGAGGGCGGGGAGGTGAGGGAGGTGTAGAGATGGGGCAGGAGGTGAGGCAGTGGCAGGGGGGTGAGGGCGGGGAGGTGGGGAGGTGACAGGGGTGTGGGGGCGAGGAGGTGAGGAGGTGGCGGGTGAGGGCGGGGAGGTGGGGCGGTGGCAGGGGTGGGGTGCGAGATGAGGAGTGGGGGTGAGGGGTGGGGGTGGCAGGGTGAGGGCGGGGAGGGGAAGATGTGGCAGGATGGGGCGGGGAGGTGAGGTGGCAGGGTGAGGGCGGGGAGGTGAAGAGGTGGGGGTGAGGGGCAGGAGGTGAGGGAGGTGGCAGAGTGAGGGCAGGAGGTGAGACGGTGGCAGGGTGAGGGCAGGGAGGTGAAGAGGTGAAGGGGTGGAGCGGGGGAGGAGGTGGGGAGGTGGGGGTGAGGGCAGGAGGTGAGGAGGAGGGTGGGGTGAGGGCAGGGAAGGTGAGGCGATGGGGGTGAGGGGCGGGGAGGGGAGGAGGTGGGGGTGGGGGGGAGGTGGGGACGTGGCAGGGGTGAGGGCAGGGAGGTGAGGAGGAGGTGAGGGGTAAGGGAGGGAGGTGTGAGGGTGGCAGGTAAATGGGAGGTGAGAAAGTGGCAGGGTGGGGGCTGAGAGGTGAAAGGTGCAGGGTGAGGGTGGTGAGATGAGAGTGGGGGTGAGGAGGTGGGGTGAGGGACAGGGAGGTAGAAGAGGTGGCAGGGAGTAGGGCGGGGAGGAGAGGAGGTGTGGGGAGTGGGGGCAGGGAGGTGAGAGTGTGGGGTGAGGGCAGAGGGTGAGAAGGTGTGGGGTGGGGGGTGGTGGAGATGGGGTGTGGGGTGAGGGGTGAGGAGGTGGCAGGGTGAGGGCGGGGGTGTGAGGAGGTGTGCAGGGTGAGAGCGGGGGAGGTGAAGAGCGGCAGGGTGAGGCCGGGAGTTGAGGCGGTGGCAGGGTGAGGGCAGGGAGGTGAGGAGGTGGCAGGGTGAGGGCAGGAGGTGAGGACGTGGCAGGGTGAGGAGGGGAGGAGGAGGAGAGGTGAGCAGTGTAAGGGAGGGAGGTGAGGAGGTGGCAGGGGTGAGGGCAGGGGAGGTGAGGGTGGGGTGAGGGGGAGAGAGGTGAAGAGGTGGCAGGGTAGGGTGGTGGGATGAGAGTGGCAGGGGTGAGGGTGGAGGGAGTGGCAGGGGTGAGGGTGGATGAGGAAGTGGCAGAGATGAGGGAGGGGGTGGGGAGGGTGAGGGTGGGGTGGTGAGATGAGGAAGTGACAGGGGTGAGGAAGGTGGCAGAGTGAGGGTGGTGAGATGAGGGAAGTGGCAGGGGAGGGGTGGGAAGGTGTGGGGTGAGAGCGGTGGGGATGGAAGAGTGGCAGGGGTAGGGTGTGGTGAGATGTGGGAAGTGGCAGGGTGAGGGTGAGAGGTGAGGGGTGGGGTGGTGAGATGGGAGTGGCAGGGGTGGGGTGGGAGGTGCCAAGTGAGGCCCAGGAGGTGAATGAGATGGGGCGGGGAGGTGGGGATGTGGGGAGGGGGCGGGGTGAGGAAGTGGCAGGGATGGGGTGGTGGGATGGGAAGTGGTCAGGGGAGGGGTGAGGAGGTGAGGGTGGGGGGGGTGAGGCAGGTGCTAGGGTGAGGGTGGTGGGGATGAGGGGGTGTGGGGAGGGGTGGGGGTGGCAGGGTGAGGGCGGGGAGGTGGGGCGGTGGCAGGGGTGAGGGGCGGGGAGGTGAGGTGTGGCAGAGATAAGGGCGGGGGGAGGGAGAAAGTGGCAGGGAGTGGGCGGAGAGGGTGAGAAGGTGGGGTGGGGTGGTGAGGATGTGGGAAGTGGCAGGGGAGGGTGAGGAGGTGTGGGGGTGAGGGAGGAGGTGAGAAGGGGTGGGGAGTGGGGCAGGGAGGTGGTGGCAGGTTGAGGGCAGGAGGGTGAGGGAGGTGGGGGGTGAGGGCGGGGAGGGGGAGAAGGTGAGGGTGAGGGCGGGAGGAGGGGCGGTGGGGATGGGGAGGTGTGGGGTGGGGCAGGGAGGTGACAGTGGGGTGGTGAGATGAGGAAGTGGCAGAGTGAGGTGGGAGGTGTGGGGAGGGTGAGGACGGGAGGTGGGGCGGTGGCAGGGGTGAGACGGGAGGAGGTAGAGGCGGTGGCAGGGGTGAGGGGCCAGGGAGGTGAGGGGTGGCAGGGTGAGGGGCGGGAGGTGAGGACGTGTGGGGTGGGGGGCAGGAGGGGTGGGAGGGTGTGGGGAGTGGGGAGGGGAGGTGAGGAGGTGGCAGGGGTGGGGGCAGGGGAGGTGGGGGTGGCAGGGTGAGGGCCAGGGGAGGTGAAGAGGTGTGGGAGTGGGGTGGTGGAGATGGGGAAGTGGAGGGGTGGGGGTGGGGAGGTGAGGGGTGGGTGGGGATGGGGAAGTGGCAGGGGTGTGAGGGGTGAGGAGGTGGCAGAGATGAGGGGTGGTGAGGATGGGGAGTGCGGGGTGAGGGGTGAGGTGGCAGGGGTGGTGAGATGAGGGAGGTGGCAGGGGTGAGGGGGGTGAGGAGGTGTGGGGTGAGGCGGTGGAGATGAGGAAGTAGCAGGGGTGGGGTGGTGGAGATGGGGGAGTGGCAGGGGTGGGGGTGAGGTGGCAGGGGTGAGGGGTGTGAGATGGGAAGTGGGGGTGGGGATGGGGAGGGTGTGGGGGTGTGGGGACGGGGAGGTGGGGGTGTGGGGGTGGGGCGGGGAGGTGAGAAAGTGGCGGGGGTGGGGTGGTGGAGATGGGGAGTGGAGGGGTGGGGTGGGGAGGGGGTGGCAGGGGTGGGGGGGGGGGGAGGTGGGGAGGTGGCAGGGGGTGGGGGTGGGGTGGGGATGGGAGGTGGCAGGGGTGGGGGCGGGAGGAGGTGAGGCGGTGGCAGGTGAGGACAGGGGAGGTGAGGGAGGTGGCAGGGTGTGGGGCAGGGAGGTGAGAGTGGCAGGGTGGGGGCGGAGGAGGGTGGGGAAGGTGGCAGGGATGGGGTGGTGGGATGAGAGTGGCAGGTGGGGGGTGGGGGAGGTGGGGGGTGAGGGTGGGGGGTGGGGTGTGGGGAGTGGGGCGGGGAGGTGGGGGTGTGGGGGTGGGGGCGGGGAGGGTGAGGGGTGGGGTGTGGGGCGGGAGGTGGAAGAGGTGTGGGGTGGGGCAGGGAGGGTGTGGGGAGGTGTGGGGCAGGGGAGGGTGAGGGAGGGTGGCAGGGTGGGGGGCAGGGGAGGTGGGGAAGGTGGGTGAGGCAGGGGGGTGAGGTTGGAGAGACGAGGGAGGTGTGGGTGGGGGCAGGGAGGTGAGGGGGTGGCAGGGGTGAGGGCGGGGAGGTGGGGGTGGCGGGGTGGGGCGGTGGGATGAGGGAGGTGAGGGGTGAGGGGTGAGGAGGTGAGGAGGTGGCAGGTGGGGGGCAGGGGGGAGGTGGGGAGGTGGGGTGGGGGGACTGGGGAGGTGGGGTGTGGGGTGTGGGGGCGGGGAGGTGAGGGGTGGCAGGGGGGTGGGGCGGGGGTGAGGAGGTGTGGGGTGAGGGGGCGGGGGTGACGGTGAGGGGGTGGGGGAGGTGGAAGAGGTGGCAGGGTGAGGGGCGGGGGAGGTGGAGGTGCAGGTGAGGGCGGTGAGATGAGGAGGTGGCAGAGTGAGGCGGGGAGGGTGGGGTGTGGGGGTGAGGGGCGGTGAGATGGGGGTGGCAGGGGTGGGGAGCTGGGGGAGGTGTGAGGGAGGGTGTGGGGTGAGGGGAGGACAGGGGAGGTGTGGGGTGGGGTGGGGGATGAGGAGGTGGCAGGGGTGGGGGCAGGGGAGGTGAGGGAGGTGGCAGGGGTGAGGGTGGGGAGGTGAGGGAGGGTGGAGGGTGGGGGCGGGGGAGGGTGAGGGAGGTGGAGGCAGGGGTGGGGTGGGGAGGTGAGGGAGGTGGCAGGGGTGAGGCGGTGGGGATGGGGAGGTGGCAGGGGTGAGGGGGCGGGGAGGGGGAGGTGGAGGGGTGGGGGCGGGGAGGTGAGGAGGTGGCAGATGGGGAGGGAGGAGGTGGCAGAGTGAGGGCGGGGTGAGATGAGGGAGGTGGCAGGTGAGGGGCGGGGAGGTGAGGGAGGTGGCAGGTGGGGGCGGGTGGGATGAGGAGGGTGGGAGGTGGGGCGGGGAGGGGCAGGAGGTGTGGGAGTGGGGAGGGGAGATGAGGAGGTGGCAGGGGTGAGGGCAGGGAGGGCGAGGAGGTGGCAAGGTAAGGGCAGGGGAGATGAGGAGGTGGCAGGGGGTGAGGGGCAGGGAGGTGAAGGGGTGGCAGGGTGAGGGCGGGGAGGTGAGAGGTGTGGGGTGGGGGCGGGAGGGTGGGGCGGTGAAGGATGAGGGAGGTGGCAGGGAGTGAGGGCCGGGAGGTGAGGTGACAGGGTGAGGGCGGGGAGGTGAGAAGGTGGCAGGGTGAGGGCGGTGAGATGAGGAGGTGGCAGGGTGAGGGACGGCGGGAAGAAAACCAGAAAGATGTGGCGATATTTCCCACCAGTATCGTCAGGACAGGTAAGCGTACAGGTGATTTCCCGCAGCCAAACTTAATAGACTTTTATAAACAGTCTTGTGTATCATAATAACATGAACTACAAAAAAAAAAATTGGATCACGTGCCGATTAGACATCCCGACTTATTTCACCTGATGACTAAATACCCCTAACGCTCACCTAACCTAACCTAACCTAACCTAACCTAACCTAACCTAACCTAACCTCACCTAACCTAACCTCACCTAACCTAACCTAACCTAACCTAAAGACGAAATAAGACTCAGGGTTCCGACACTAGTAGGGTGTGGCCGCGTGCACTAGATCGGTTTTTCCTCTTGTTGATCACATGTTGGTGACAAAATGTACGCGCGTATGGGATGAACCTTTATGCTCATCTAACCTAACCTAATGCTCACTTAACCTAGCCTAACCTACTGCTCACCTAATCTACCTAACCTAATTTAACCTAACCTAGCCTAACCTAACCTAACTTATCCTACTTAACCTAATCAAATTAACCTAATTGCTATACAAGGTACCACTGACACAAGGTACCACTAACACAAGGTACCACTGACACAAGGTACCACTGACACAAGGTACCACTGACAAAAGGTACCACTGACAAAAGGTACCACTGACACAAGGTACCACTGACAAAAGGTACCACTGACACAAGGTACCACTGACAAAAGGTACCACTGACACAAGGTACCACTGACACAAAGTACCACTGACACAAGGTACCACTGACAAAAGGTACCACTGACACAAGGTACCACTAACACAAAGTACCACTGACACAAGGTACCACTGACACAAGGTACCACTAACACAAGGTACCACTGACAAAAGGTACCACTGACACAAGGTACCACTAACACAAGGTACCACTGACAAAAGGTACCACTGACACAAGGTACCACTAACACAAAGTACCACTGACACAAGGTACCACCTCACTTACCTGTTATACAAGACAGGAACAGGAGAACTAACAAGGATGGCAGCAATGTTCGTGTCTCCCACATGTTGACGAGGACAAGGGTTCGATCCTGGCTGTCAAGCTGCCACCTGTCACAACTTTGTCTTTTTTTATTTTTTACTTCGTGTATTTCTTAATCCGTATCACTTCCTCTGATCGTTATTTAGTTTTCATTATTTATTTTATCTGTAATTCAGTTCTTATATGTTTACTTTCGTCCCTTGTGTTTATTTTTTTAAGTTAGGTTTTTCTTCACTAATGTTCTTTATTTCCTTCATTCTTATGTATTTTTATTTACTTTCACTTATTCTATTCGTCGTCTTAAATCATATTTAGTTTTTATCGTTAACGTTTGTTTATTTCTCATTTACTGTATAATTCTCTTTGGTGTTTCTTATTTTCTTCCGTATTCGTTTTCTCACTAGTTTCTCTCTAATTTCATCCTCACTTAATAGTACAACTATATTCTTTTTTATCTCACTCTATTCTTTAATCCTTTACTGACGATTTTCATTCTTTGGTTTATTTTTTCTCCTACTCTCTTTATTCCTCTACTTCATGTATATAAAATTTCCTTTAAGACAATTTAGCAAAACAGAGTTAAATATATATATATATATATATATATATATATATATATATATATATATATATATATATATATATTTATTTATTTATATATATATATATATGCACAGTCACTAGCAAAAAACAGAAAACACAAGTTCCAAGCGTTTTAGTATTGAATTTATCAGCAAATACAGATTCTGCGCACCTACAGTGATCTATATATATATATATATATATATATATATATATATATATATATATATATATATATATATAATATATATATATATATATATATATATATAGGATATAAATAAATTATAGTGTCACACGATGCTTCGATTTAAAATTCTAGCTAGTGTCAGTTAAATATTCATGAAATCAAATTTAATATAAATTTGGTGTTGGGAGTTGTCACTAACCTAACCACGTCATCTAACTACGATTCCTATAAATATATCAGGTAATGTTAACCCCACAGTAAAATATGAGTAATTTGACAAATACATGAGATTTGGTATTGACAACTTGTATGGTGTTTTCAGATTTGTAATTCTGAAATTACCAGGTTTTGTTGTTTTTCTTTTAAAATAATGCATTAACAATCCGTGATATGTTATAACAATTCTCCCAACTAGTGAACATAACCTACACATCATTTTCTCAACACCATAACTCTGTGTTAGGGTAATGGCAACCTGGCGCAATTTACGCACGAGTCAACTCTGTGAGTCAGGCCGGAGGAGTGGCCCTTACACGTCCGCTCACAACGATGGCTGGTCAAACACTGACTGAGCCTGAGCAGAGCTACTCGCATCAGTCGCATGTCGCCCCCCACTGTCCCCCAGGACCCACACCCCTTGTGTCGCAATGACTCTAAAAGCACGGTAGAGAGGTTCTTTTAGTCTGTTTGTGTTGTAAATAAGTGAAATATATCGCGGTAATTGAAACGTATTTCCTTATGGTTGTTCTGCATGATAACTTGGCGAGCTTGTAGTTATGTCTCCTCGTGTTGGTTGTGTGTGATATCACAAACAAATGGCCCGGGTTCACGTTTTTCATCTCTTTGGGATTTTGAGTGTTTCAATGATATCTACCCTAATGTGCCTTGTCTGAGGGGTTGTTAGTCAGGTTCTACCACCACCACCATTGCTTGTGCTGGTAGACTGTTCCATAGGTCTACCACCACCGGTTCTAGGACAACTGCCACCTGGACAATTGCCTCCCGGACAACTTCCCCCCATGGGACACTTGTCCCCCATAGTGTACTTCGTGTAGGTATGCAACAATAGTATATTGTATGCTTTGTAAATCTACAGGAATACAAGTGATTTTAATCTAACAAACATTATATTATTCTTGGACCGTCCGAAGCTGACGAGTCACTTTAGCAACACAACTCAACACAACTCTCTTCTCTCGTTGTAGCTTCATCTGTTATTTTCATTTTTTTTTTTGTTAGTTTTAGTTTTGAATTGATAACATTATTGGTTTTCACGTGGACAGATAACTTGTTCTAAGGTATTATAACTGATAGCGAACTCCAGGTACTATACCTGAGAGATTGGAGCGCCTGAACTTGCCTAGCTTATACTACAGACGGGCAAGGGGGGACCTAGTTGAGGTTTATAAGCATCTCAGGGGGCACTACTCAGTTGAGTGTCCTTACTTGGAGCTGGCGGACGCTCGCCCCACAAGGGGTCACAGCTCAAGATTGAAGAAGCCGCAAGTCCGGAAAACCGTGAGGGCAAACTTTTTCGGAGTGAGGGTTGTAAACTCTTGGAACAATCTACCAGAGAGTGTTGTGACGGCACCGAGTGTGAGCTCTTTCAAGAGAAGACTTGACCAACACTGGAGCGGGTTCAGGTTCATTCAGGAGCCGGTGCATGCCCAGTATTTGCCAACAGTGCGTGACAGAGACGTGACCGATCGCCCGGGCGGCTAGCGAGCCGACCTTTTGGTGAAGAATATAAAGGAAAAGAGACGTGACCGATCGCCCAAGCGGCTAACAAGCCGATCAGTGGCGAAGAGGATAAAAGTAAAAGTATAAAATTGTTTCAACTTTCTCTTAATACTGTAGTGGATTTCTCCCCTACAAACGCTGTTTGTCGCTGCATAGCCGACCCCGCAAATTCCACAGTGTGCCTCGTGGTCTAGGTCAACCAACGCCGCCCACGGAGCAGGGGGTCAACTACTAAGCCACGCCAACCCCCGCTATTTAAGACCTGACCTCGTGGTGATCGCTCTCTTTCTACCTACACCAACCAACCAGCAACACCTCCTCCGCCTGCCTGGCGGTCCTCGCTCCGGCCGGCGAGCATGGCGACCCACAAGCTGGTCCTCCTCTGAGCACCCTCACCAACCAGCTCTCTCTACATCACGCTTGTAACCATGCTGCCTTCCCAGCACCAAGCTGCATTGTACATCCAATACAACATGTATACAGAGAGCACATCGTGAGTTTCCTTTCTCCAACCCATCCTGAGTCCGAACACAAACTCATACTCCACAAATGGTGACCCCCGGAGATTCACACTCACATAGGATGGAGGAGAAACAGATCACGCTCCCAGTCTTCAAGCAACATGGAAGACTGGCTTATCCACACAGAAGCAGCTCTCATCGGCTCTACAACTACTGTCTCTACACCGCAGGTTAGACACCCTAGAGCAGCTCTGCTACTCTAAGCAGACAACCGCTCCTCTTCCGACCCCAGCACACCCGTCGGCCCAGCAGTACCTCCTGCCGCTTCTCCTGACGCGGCCCCTGCTCCTGAGTGCGGACCCACACACCCCTCTTTTCTCCCTCAGATACTCCCTGCTAATGTCCTGCACCCTGCTGCTGTCGTGGACCCAGCTGCTGTCACGAGCCCTCATCCGCTTCTGCTGTCACGAGCCCTCATCCGCTTCTGCTGACGCAGCCCTTGCTCCTGACCCAGGCCCACACACCCCAGCAGGCGCATCTGGCGACTCTGTACCTGCCGTGAGGGAAGCACAACATTCATCGCCTCCACACACCCTTTTTCTCCCTCTCTACTCCCACAGATATTATGTATCTAGACAGTTGTCTCTAGCGACCGGCTCATCCACGCCATCGCCGTTGTCTCACATGAGGCACGCACCGCCCGTTCTGCCTCACATGTGCTATGCAACCCTGCAGACAACAAGTCTCCTACACCGCCTGGAAGGAAGGAGGGAGTATTGTAGTGGATTTCTCCCCTAAAAACGCTGTTTGTCGCTGCATAGCCGACCCCACGAATTCCACAGTGTGTGTCTCGTGGTCTAGGTCAACCAACGCCGCCCACGGAGCAGGGGGTCAACTACTAAGCCACGCCAACCCCCGCTATTTAAGACCTGACCTCGTGGTGATCGCTCTCTTTCTATCTACACCAACCAGCCAGCAACACCTCCTCCTCCTCCTCCGCCTGCCTGGCGGTCCTCGCTCCGGCCGGCGAGCATGGCGACCCACAAGCTGGTCCTCCTCTGAGCATCCTCACCAACCAGCTCTCTCTACATCACGCTTGTAACCATGCTGCCTTCCCAGCACCAAGCTGCATTGTACATCCAATACAACATGTATACAGAGAGCACATTGTGAGTTTCCATTCTCCAACCCATCCTGAGTCCGAACACAAACTCATACTCCACAATACCCTGCCGGCTCATATCCCTAACCTAACACCCTGCCGGTTCGGTTCATATCCTTAATCCTGATAAAGTTGTAGTGTTAAAAAAAAGTATGAGTTGTGCATTTTGTGTATATAGTTATTACTACAAATAAAACATGAAAATAAAGCTTTAATTCTTAGTGTTATTTTCTCCTCTTTATTCATTTAGTTCCATGTTTTGTGCCAGTTATTCACTGGCAATGGGGGGCAATTGTCCAGGGGGCAGTTGTCCTGATACACCCATAAGACAATCGCTTCCCAGGCAACTGCCCCCACCCCACTCATATTGCCAATGAATCTGCACTGACATTTGCTGTTTTTCATAGGAAAAAAAATAAGTTCACCAATAACTGGCATAAAACATGGAACTGACTGAATAGACAGGAACAAATAACACTCAGAATTAATGTTTCATTTTTTTGTTTTATTTATTATGCACAATAGTAATTATATACATAATCTGTACAACTTAGACAAATATTAATTTTTTAACATTACAAACCTGCAAGAAAACTATAATTAGTAAAACTGATAAAAATTGTGGATACAGGTAAGTGAGAATATTTGTGGATCAGTCATAATTAACATTTAAAGAGTCTATGTCATATATCACACATTAAATTCCAAGTTGTGGGCTATTGCCCTCAAAAACTCCAGCACATGGCGGTTCTCAAAGTCTTGTACGGTGGTTGCTATTCTGGCTGTCGAATCTTGATAACGTTTCCGCTTAGGTGGTGCTGGCCCTCCTGCCTGCTCCTTTTTCAACACTGAAAGAAACTTCAAGATATTTGGATGGAATGACGTTGCTAGCATATGGTTATGCCTTCCGCTGTAAACGCTTCTGCGCTTCACCTTGCACAGGATGTAAGGGGGTGCCCAATAAACTAGCCCCCTCGGGGGCAAATCTGAAAAAATCTGTTATGCCATCCTTCTAAGGAGTTGGTGCGAGGTAGCTCTTCGGCTATATCATGCAGTACATATCCCACATGCTGACGGAAACGTGGAGCTCGCCTGTATGTTGATGTTGTCTGCCAATGTGTGTATCTTTGAAGTAGTCTACGACAGGATCAGCTTCAGGTGACATATTATCTTGCAGAGTCTCAAACGCATCAACCACTCCATCTTGTGGGATGAAGGCTAGAGCTGGTAGTATTCGAATTTTCAGGACAAAGTCAACATCAACTTGATAATGTCCTTGTAAGACCTAAGATTGTACCTTGTGATATATGTTTTATGATAAGTGGTAAAAACATCCCTTGATTGTTGTGTTGGGAAAGACCTCTTCAATGTCACTCCTGGCAGCTTGTTCATAGTCTATGAGAAAGGTCTGTGGGTTGAGTAAATATCAGTACAGATTCACTGACAATGGGAGGTCGTTGTCCAGGGGGCTATTGTCCCATGGAGGCAGTTGTCCAGGGGGCAATTGTCCTATGGAGGCAGTTGTCCAGGGGGCAATTGTCCTGATACCATCAAAGTCACCGAGAATAAGAGTGGGAACCTGATCGTAGAGGTCGTGAAGAACCTGGGGGGTCCAGAGCATCACTCTTTAAATGAACGTTAACTACACGAAGGGTCCAGTGACCAAGAGTAAGAGAGACAAAGTAGTTCAGACGGGGGCCCATGTGAGTTTGGTGATGGAAGATGAACAGATGGAATGGTGTTACGTACAAGGGTGAGGAGACCACAACCATAGCCACAGTGATGAGGCAGGGTGTAGACAGTATAGCTAGACAGTGGAGCAACATTGTCAAGTGATGGTTTCCTGAAGTAGAGCGACTTCTACTTAATGGGAGAGCACATATTGGGCGAGGTCTGTCTTGCGAGATCTAAGTCCCTGGATGTTAAATTAATCTCAGTTACAACAGTTTGGTCTGTTGTAGGAACCCCGTTTAACCTGTTTACATATTTATACTCAGCCATAGGAATAGCTACATTGATTATTATATCCAGTTTGTCCATTTCCCCTGAAAAAATATATGTTTATATATGTCTGCCCTTGACCACCTCACATCAGAAAATCAACTCCATTTAGTTTTCCATTAAATATTCTGAAACTTGGTCCGAACCTTTTAACTACGGTACTTGTGCAAGGGATCCCTTTCCTCTGTGCAGAATAAAATTAAAAGTGGCGTCCTTGTTGTGAAGGAGTTAGCGGAGATAATCCACTCGTAAAACGTGATGACGTGCACAGTTTAACATGGGTGTTGTAGGGTGGTCATAATGAGTGTAGCAGGACACACATTTCTCTTTCATATATTGTATACCCTGTATGTGTCCCATTTTCCATGTTTTGGCTTTATCTCACAATGGACACTTCCCCCCACCAAATATACACAGGGATTCTCTCAGTGTTTCATGATTGCTTCAAAAATTCCTTAAAGTGTTGAAAAGTGAGAAAAAACAACAGCTCTGTCTCATTATGTCCTCCATTCACCCATACACATTGCTTCCTTTTCTTGCACAATGTTTTCTCTACACTAATTTATTTTTCACCCCTTGCCATAAATCATCACCTCCCTCAGTGACTCACAGAATGTTCTGTCATATGCCTTTTCTAGATGCATCAGCCCATCATAATTCACTCCAAAAAGTTTCTTTACGGTATTGTGTGAAGCAATATGACACAACAGGCAGGATTTAGCAATACGTAACTGAACGAAGTACAACAT
>NW_024730151.1:0-28322 GCF_018991925.1 Homarus americanus | reverse complement strand
CTAAGTAACTTATATAAAGTATATAGGCATATATTCCCCAGTAATTCATGTAATGTTATAAGGCTTGTAGTCCCTAGTAACTTATTGCCGGATGCTTCACATTATGGTATAAGTAATATTAACATTAATTACCACTGGTTAGAGGTGTGGTGTAGATGTTTCATAGTTTAATATTTATAAACAGGCAGCTAGTGAGGTGATAACATTCACGGCCAGGAGGAGTGGTACTGACAGCCCGACGGTGTGTTCAGTGTATCAGACTGTATCTGTTAACATATAGCATGAGACTTGGCCTGCTGCTGTACTGTGACCCTGACAAGATCATGTAGTGCGGGACATCACCAGATACTCCTGCGTTGGCCTCAGACATATTCCCAAATTGATGCTGTGTCCTTTTACTGGTGGGTAGTGGACATGTTACTGCTCCAGTAGACATAAATTATAATTTATTTATTTCACGTTAGTGGGAGTAGTAAAAGTTACCTTATATTCAGAGTAAAAGGAGGTATGACCTGAACGACTGGTGATAAGTATTCAAGGGTCTTAGGCTGTGTTGGTGTGTGAGTTGCTACTGTGTGAGCCGCTGTCCACAAGGACCTCTACCCACACTACGCTCGACCTGTGGATGGGCCAGTAATTATGGTTACTGACTATACTATCACCATCGACCTGTACCAGCCACTTGTAATACCCAAAGCTCACTAGTAACGTCCATTATATCGTATATTAAATGTTCATCTCTTTATTTGTACGTCATCCAATGCTAGATTATACGAACCTGGCATGCTATCACCGTGATACGAAGAGTAGGCAGGATACAGTCGCCATAGGCATGATGGGTAAGGTAGAATGTAAACCAGCTTATTCATGCTACCCGTCGTCACTCCTCCAACATTCACACACACACACACATAATAATGGAAGCCCCTCGAAATCGAGGATGGCCGGCCCAAGGGCCTCCTAGGCGTGAATTTGTTAAAGTGTAGAAGCTGTCGCCAACACAACAACCACACCCTAAGTTAACGAGCTGCATGACCCAGTGTTAAGGAATAGTCCGAGAAGACTGGACAGCTCGCCAACTGCACTGGCTAACCATTACCCCGGAACACGATCCGCAAATCGATTAATATCCAGGGTCCCAATTACTGCTGGGTAGACAGAGGCAAATGGCGTAAAGAAACTTGCCCATAGTTTCACCCCGCCCGAGGATCGAACTCGGGCAGGATGCTGACCATTTCACCACAGGTCACACACACACACACACACACACACACACACACACACACACACACAAGACCCACGTCAATAACTCACCATTTATTACGTGGAGGATCCTTCAGGAGGCTCCTACAGTGTGTTGCCACTTTATCATCCACCAACTTACACACTATCATACTGCTCCTGGAAGACACTGAACACACCGTCGGGCTTTCAGCACAACTCCTCCTGGCCGTGAAGATCATCACTTCATTATGCTGACTGTATATAAATATGAAACATCTACGTCACACTTCTTATTGACTTTCTGCCTCATTTTTACACAATTGCAGGTCACAATTGTTTCTCTTACTTTGACAACACGACAGACATATAATGTTTTTTTCTATTATTATTATTATTATTAATATTATTATTAATATTATTATTATTATTATTATTATTATTATTATTATTATTATTATTATTATTATTATTATTATTATTATTATTATTATTATAATTATTATTATTATTATTATTATTATTATTATATTTTCGCCCCCCAGGCCCTGATGTGGGTCATTGACCTGTGTCCTGACTAATCCCGTCAAAAAAAAAGGTGAAGAATATGTCAATAAGTTACTGGGGACTGTATACCGATAACATTACATGAGTTACTGGTGCCTATAATTATAACTATAACATTAGTTTATATCTCCCACCCAGCGAGGATAATAGAAATAATGAAATATGAGTACTTGTGATCGTAATTCAAAACTTGTGCACCAGCTGACTAACGTCTCAGGTTGACTCACTGTATCTCCTTAACTCACAGAAACAAACACCAAAGTCTCGGTGTGTTGTGGACGCCACTATAAAATGAGTAATAATATATCAAGATATGACAGAAGATACTCTTAGCCTCACTAGCCAGTGTTGCCACTCTGTCTTAAAGAGAAATAGAGGAAAAGTCTCAACCATACTCGGGGGTCCAGCATCACTCCTTGGGGGCGTGAGGACAGCCGTTCTGGCCCTCTCGGCGGAGTCCCGAAGATCCTCAGTTGCCTCAGACACCTAAGGAGATTGGCGAAGAAGGGTGGCCTATGGGATCCAATCGGCGGAGTTCCTGACGGTTCCGGGCTGCCCTTGTCAATACATGCTAGCAATGTTTCGTAACTAAAAGTATTTCGGCCTGAACAATCTGAATTTTTAATGGCCATCAATGTTGTTCCTCGTGTCAGCAACCTGTAGGCCATTGGTTCATCTCTACACCCGTGGGAACAACTAAGTCGGTTGTGTACAACAGCGTCAGAGAATTATAGCAGCCTTACAGTAAGAACGGCACCAGTGTCTTAAGGCTCATTAAGGCATCACGTATTGGTTAATACAAAAGGTGTTACCAAGTTAATGGCCGACAATCCAATTTTTATTGTAATTTTTCCTTCTGATATTTTACACTTTACTTTACATTTGTATTAAACTTAACACTTATTGTCATTATTTCCTTGCAGTAATACATACAAATGAAAAGCTTCATACAAAACATAACGTAACGTAACGTAACGTAACCTGCTTTAGGTATAGTTGAATTTCTTATGATTGTAAATGACGTCTTATATGAAACAGTGATAATATTATTATGTGTAAATTAATTAACATTATTATAACAATAAAAAGTATTCCTTTACCCCTACTTAGCGGACACACACACTGGCCATAGGTGACCATGTAGGTCATCATATTAGGTCCACATGAATAGTTTAAGTAACTTAACCTTAAGGAATATTACTTAACTCTTATCTTTATAAACACAGGATGATCATGACGCGTTATATGATATATTCTAAACAATGTAAATGTCAACATAAGTTTGGGAGAAAAACAACTAAATCTAAAGTTACTTAAAACAACAGTAAGACTTAAACTGTACATATGAGACGAAAACAAATATTATAGTAATAAATGTAAGTAATAAATAACTAATTAAACCCTGAAACTAAATACGTATATTTAAATATTCTTTGTCTTTTATATTATATTGTTAACACAGTAATGACTTTAACACATATTGAAACAATTAAAAGAAAAACAAAACAAAAAAACACCGATCAACCTCGACCCGGAGGGCCAGATGACCCCTGGACAGCTCTGAGCTTGACCAGCACGTTTGTGTTTATATTATTATCTCGACTGAATTATATTACAAAGTCACTTATGAGTTTTTCAATGTTGTTTTGATAATATTTACTTATTCTCACCTAAATGTTAACAACTAGCGTCTTAAAGAATACGACCACAACTAAATAAAGGCGGAAATTCACGGAGGTAACTTGGTGTAACTGGCTAGACTCCCCAAGGTGCCACAGACCTGCCATCGTCTAGTAGTCTTTCATCGTGTAGCACAACTGAGGCTATACATACGAACACGTTTACTATATAGCTGGAGTATTTTACACGTTTCTTATACAGCCACTACTGAGAGAGGGGGAGGGAGGGAGGGAGGGAGGCTACACGATCAACCCATAAATCAGGTATAGCTTGTCGAGGACGGGCTACGGGGCAATGTAAACAATGGGGCTACTAAGACTATAGGTATACGTAGGCTCCGAGTCCACGCCAGGCCAGGACTGAGATGATGCCGTCACTAGCAGCGTCCTCAGCGGATATTACACGACTTGTATCTCGTCCATCTCTCCCTGGGTGAGGAGGGGGGAGGGGGAGGAGGAGGGGGAGGAGGAGGGGTAGGGGAAGGAGGAGTGGGGGGGAAGGGGAGGGGGAGAAGGAGAAGAGGAGGAAGAAGAGGAGGGACGTAAAGGGGAAGAGGAAGAAGAAGAGGCGGAGGAAGGAGAAGGAAGAAGATAAGGAGTAGGAGGAAAGTGAGAAGGAAGAAAGGAGGAGAAAGAGGAGAGAAGAGAAAGAAGATGGAAGAAAGACAGAGAAGGGGAGGGGAGAGGAATGGACACAAAGCGAACAGTAACAAGTTTCAGTGTTGGTAGTGGTGGTGGTGGTGGTGATAACAGCAGTAGTCACGTTAGTAGTAGTATTAGTGGTGATTATAAGTGGTGCAGATGACGTGGTGGTGAGTGGTGATACGTGGTGGTAGTCACAGACATGGTGGTGGTAGTGATGATAATAGCAGTGATAGTGGTGGCAGTAGTAGCGGTGGTGATAATAGCAATGGTCACACAGTCCTGTCGTAACTGGCTGGCGGGTCTCAGGTGACACGTCGGGTCGGAAGGGGACAGAACAAAGCCTCGGCATCCGTCACCCCCCTCCTTCCCTCCCAGACAGTTAACAGTCACAAAACGTCTCGACCTGTAAACACCTCAGCCCTGGGAACACTCGCAGAAACCGGAGAGAGTCCCTGAGAAAACCCTATAGAAACCGCCGTGGCCCGAGGGATGGACTAGCCGAGAAAATCATAACGAATTTCAGGAAAGCTCTTTTGGCTCCTCCACCCGTCCGTCCGCCTCATGGGAAAAGGTTTTCTTTGCCATTTTAAAAGATTTGGAGCCACAATGAGGGATTTTTCATTGCTAAGGTAAGGGTTAGAGGAGGTGGTGGGGGAGGGGGGATGGAGAGAAGGGGAGGGAGTGAAGGGAGGGGAAGGAATGTAAAGGGGGAGGTAGTGAAGAAGGAGGGGTGGACGGTGGTATCCCACACACCCACTTTATGTAATGGAGGTTTAGAATGCACTACCAAACACACTTATCATATACGCCTCAAGAAAATTATCACATCATCACTAACTAATAAAATACAAGATTTCGTGAGTTATGTGTGAAGGGGATCATTCAGGTGGTGTGATAATACAATGTAAGAGAGAAACTTCACTAAATGGAGGAGGAGACACACACGTCCTCCCCCATGGCTCCCACACACCCGCCGACGAATCACGTTCCGACTTCTTTATAAGGACCTTCCTATTACCTGAATAACCCGGCAGCTGCAGCCTCAACCAATGGGGCGCCGCGCATTACCGCCTGCCTCCAATAATTACACCACATACAGGAAAGGGGCGGGTTTTGGGATTGAAAAAAAAACGCGCCATTCCCACTCTCGCGTGTGATTGGGCGAGGAAGGAAGATGATAAAAAGAGGCGACTGTGATTGGCTGGCACCGAGTGTTATCACATATGACATGATGAAGATGGTGTTGCGATATGAGGAAGGTGTGTACCAGTGTGTGGTTGGTGGTGGCGGTAGTGGTGACTGGCATGTGTGTGTGTTGGCTACTGATGGCGACCCTCTACACTGCCCCTGTTCCCACAACCACCCCCACTGCGCCTCACCATCGCTCCACACTACCCTCCCATAACATATAATTGCAGTATATAAGTTATTAATAACAGCAATTTAGTATTTATTATAGTTTTTCATATAGAGAAAAACACGTAAAAACAACATAGGATAAACTGGACAGTGTCAGATTGTGGGTGTCGGGAAACGTTGGAAGTGTGTAGTAGTAATAATAATTAACGGTTTATTGAAAAATATGGCAGGCAAAAAACTGAAAATATAAACTAAACAGAGATGAGTGGGTCACTTTGTTGTCAAGAAATACACAAGTAATATTAGTGGTAAATAATATTACTTGTATATGATGACAAGGAGGACTGGATCTTTTAACAGTTTCAGAACAGTTACGGTACTAAAGTGAGATAGACAAGGAGTGACTACACAGGTTAACTACGAGTTATGAAGTGAGGGGGGAGTGTATATGTGGGTAGACTGGATGTGTGAGGGTAGTCGAGGTTTATGTAAGGGGATGTGTGGGAGGGTAATAACCATGATAGATGTTAGGGCAATGTGTTGGGTACTGTAATTAAATAAGAAACATTGTTGTGTGACCCGGGTGTATCGCTTGGGTGAATAACACGACAGACTATTTCAACACACTTCCCTTATGTCGTCTCTACTGCTGCAACTGTGAGAGGTGATGACGTTCTCACTACCGCACTACTAAATTATTGGTGGCTCGTCAAATGGGCCCCACACCTAATGGATCGGGGCCTATTAAGAACTGAGGCCTAAACTCAATCTTAACTCACTCCTTCCCCACGACAGAAGTCACTCTCCTTAACTCACACTGACTAACATACCTTCACGTTGTCAATCAGCACATCTAGGAGAGCCAGACGTCGTGTGGTTTACGAAACGGACAGTTAGAACAGGCTGGTGATGGGTGATGCTAAGTGATGGGACGGACAGTTAGAACAGGCTGGTGATGGGTGATGCTAAGTGGTGGGACGGACAGTTAGAACAGGCTGGTGATGGGTGATGGTAAGTGATGGGACGGACAGTTGGAACAGGCTGGTGATGGGTGATGCTAAGTGATGGGACGGACAGTTAGAACAGGCTGGTGATGGGTGATGCTGAGGTGAAATTTGGGACGAGTTGGAACAGGCTGGTGATGGGTGATTAACACAAGTGATGGGACGAGACGAAGTTAGAACGGAGGCTGGTGATGGGTGATGCTAAGTGGTGGGACGGACGGTTAGAACAGGCTGGTGATGGGTGATGCTTCGTGATGGGACGGACAGTTAAACAGGCTGGTGATGGGTGATGCTAGGAAATTGGGACCGGACGAAGTTGAACAGGCTGGTGATGGGTGATGCTAAGTGATGGGACGGACCCAGTTAGAACAGGCTGTGGTGATGGGTGATGGTAAGTGAATTGGAACTGGACGGTTTGGAACAGGCTGGTGATGGGTGATGCTAAAGTGATGGGGACGGACGGTTAGAACAGGCTGGTGATGGAGTGATGCTAGAGTGGTGGGACCGGACAGTTGGAACAGGCTGGTGATGGGTGATGCTAAGTGGTGGGACCGGACGGATTAGAGAACAGGCTGGTGATGGGTGATGCTAAGTGGTGGGACGGACAGTTAGAACAGGCTGGTGATGGGTGAAGCTAAGTGATGGGACGGACAGTTAGAACAGGCTGGTGATGGATGATGCTAAGTGGTGGGACGGACAGTTAGAACAGGCTGGTGATGGGTGATGCTAAGTGGTGGGACGGACAGCTAGAACAGGCTGGTGATGGGTGATGCTAAGTGGTGGGAAGGACAGCTAGAACAGGCTGGTGATGGGTGATGCTAAGTGATGGGACGGACAGTTAGAACAGGCTGGTGATGGGTGATGCTAAGTGATGGGACGGACAGCTAGAACAGGCTGGTGATGGGTGATGCTAAGTGATGGGACGGACGGTTAGAAAAGGCTGGTGATGGGTGATGCTAAGTGATCAGACGGACAGTTAAGACAAAAACAATGGTGACGGGTGATGCTAAGTGATGGGACGGACGATTAGAACAGGCTGGAGATGGGTGATGCTAAGTGATGGGACGGACAGTTGGAACAGGCTGGTGATGGGTGATGCTAAGTGGTGGGACGGACGGTTGGAACAACTGGTGATGGTGTGATGCTAAGTGATGGGACGGGCAGTTAGAACAGGCTGGTGATGGGTGATGCTAAGTGATGGGACGGACAGTTAGAACAGGCTGGTGATGGGTGATGCTAAGTGGTGGGACGGACAGTTAGAACAGGCTGGTGATGGGTGATGCTAAGTGATGGGACGGACAGTTAGAACAGGCTGGTGATGGGTGATGCTAAGTGGTGGGACGGACAGTTAGAACAGGCTGGTGACGGGTGACTCTATATGATGGGAAGCGAGACAGATATTAAACTAGAGTGATACCATGAGGACCCTGAACCAATAACGGTGCTACAACACAACACATCCTTCACATCAGTAAGAAAAGACGAATAACACATTAAAGGAACAGAGAATCTAGTATTTGTTGTGGGTTCCGGCCATCACGTGGTGGTAGTAGAGAGAGAGAGAGAGAGAGAGAGAGAGAGTAATAAGCCTTAGTGATAAGAAAATAAAGCAAGGAACATCTGACATTACTATCAAGAGCCTGGTACCAGTAACAAGCAACAGCGTGAGGTTTTGGGGAGTCACAGTAACTGACAGGGTGTGGGGGGGGGAGAGGGAACACGACACACCTTAGTGACCGATAAAATAAAATTATACAGGTTGAATACGGAGTTCTCTTACCCTATAACTGTTTCTTTAATAAACCAAACTGGATTTTCATTTTCATTTTAGATTAGGTTAATTTAGGTTAGGTGTCTGTGAGATGGTAGTGGGAGAGTAGAGGGACTTCCTTCACCCCCACAGTACTACTACACACCAAGTCCCAGGTTGCTGATCTGACTTTATGTCTCATTTACACACAATTGCAGGGTCTCAATTGTTTCTCTTACTATTGACAACACAACATACATACAGTATATTGTTTCTCACTTTTGATTTTTTTCATTTTGTATTTCTTTATGGTTTTATTATTATTTTTATTATTTTTAATAATAATAATAATAATAATAATAATAATAATATTATTATTATTATTATTATTATTATTATTATTATTATTATTATTATTATTATTATTATTATTATTATTATTATTATTTATTATTTATTAATTATTATTATTATTATTATTATTACTATTATTATTATTATTATTATTATTATTACATTTTCGCCCTCTAGGCCCCGATGTGGGTCAGTGACCTGTCCCTGGGTGGGCTAATCCCCGTAAAAAAAAAAAGTGCCAGGCCACATTGAGTCACTACCCCCCCCCCCGCTGGGTTTTAAATGGCGATATCGTGTTGTCAGCGGTATCTGGAGAACCTTTATCAGACACTCGAGGGTTTTATCGTGTGGCCAGACTCGAAAAATAATGATTAAGAGGCGATATTTGTCATTGTGTAGACATTTTTAATATTTGAGTCAACTTTTTTGTTTTTTTACACTTTTCGGTCTTGTTGTGGCCCTGGTCTGGTGGTTGTGTGGGTGATTGCTTAAACGGGCCCAGTCCACATAGACTCCAACCTAACCTAACCTAATCTAATTACCAAGATCCTAGTAGGTTCTTAATTCTAATCCGTCCCAGTCCTAGGTACGTTGGATAGCTTCAATCATAGGTTGGATGTTCATATGAGCAGTAGGGGTTGGGTGTAAATGGGACTGCCCAGTATGGGCCAATAGGCCCGTTGCAGTTTCCTCCATTCTTATGTTCTTATAAGACTGTCCCCTATGTGCGAGAGGACAGAGTCGAAATTCCCTTTTCTTTTGGGGGTATAACGGTCGGTCCGCGGCCTTTCCCGATTCATTAGTTTTTACTAAATCAATAGGAGGCAGAGGACCCGAAAACCCGGACTAAAACGAAATGGGAAAAACTCACTCCTCCTGAACCCCGCTGTAACAAACACTTAATGTGTTGTGCAGGTCGAGGTGAGGTGGTGCGATGTGTACCAAGAGTGACGGTGCAGAGTGAGGGTCACCGGGCAGGACATAGGGCGTTCTGGTGCCTGGTCACGACGCTCACCACGCCACCGCCATCACACCGAGGTTCCGGGAACTGATTCATTCATATCGATTGTTAAGTACAGTGACGCTGCCAGTTACGAGATGTCCACGTCTTCGCCCGACCACAGCTTGGTCATGTCTTCAGCTTGGCCATGTTTACAGTGTCATGTCTACAGCTTGGCCATATCTACACAGCTTAGCCATGTTCACAGCGTCATGTCTATAGCTTGGCCATGTTCACAGCGTCTTGTCCATAGCTTGGCCATGTCCACAACCTGACCACATCTACAGCTTGGGCAAGTCCACAACCTTTCTACGTCCACAACACGGCCATATCATAGCTTAGCCATATCATAGCTTGGCCATATCATAGCTTGGCCATATCATAGCTTGGCCATATCATAGCTTGGCCATATCCACAGCTTGGCCAAGTCCGTAGCTTGGTCGAGTCCATAGCGTGGTCGAGTCCACGCAGTTAGGCCGAGTTCATAACTTGGTTGAGTCCACAGCTTGGCCGAGTTCATAGTTTGGTCAAATCCATAGCTTGGTTGAGTCCAAAGCTTGACCGAGTCCATAGCTTGAGTGAGTCCAAAGCTTGGCCATGTCTATAGCTTGGTCATGTCTAGAGCTTGGCCATATCCACAACCAACCAAGTCCACAACTTGGCTATGTGTACAGCTTGGCCATGTCCACAACCTGACCAACTCCATAGCTTAGTCATGTCCACAACTTAGCCATATCTACAGCCTGGTCATATCTATAATCTGGCCATGTACACAACCTGACCACGTTTGCAGCTTGGCCATGTTGCCAATTAAGTCTGGCCATATGAAGAGACTGGCTGTGACTTCAGGCTGACAATGATCACATAATAATGGCTTCAGTTTAGCTTCAGGTGTACATATATATATTAGCCTTATTTATAGCTGCAACTTTTTATAGCTTCGCCTTATCTATAGCTACACTTTATAGCTTCACCGTAATAGATTCACCGTATCAATAGTTTCATCGTATTTATAGCTTCACCGTATTTATAGCTTCACCGTATTTATAACTTCACCATATTTATAGCTTCACCATATTTATAGCTTCACTTGTATTCATAGCTACCTTATTTATAGCTTCACCGCATTTATAGTTTCACCTTATTTATAGCTTCACCGTATTTATAGCTTCACCTTATTTATAGCTTCACCATACATATAGCTTCACATTATTAATAGCTTTACCATATTTTAGCTTCACTGTATTCATAGCTACCTTATTTATAGCTTCACCGCATTTATAGTTTCACCTTATTTATAGCTTCACCGTATTTATAGCTTCACCTTATTTATAGCTTTACCGTATTTATAGCTTCACCTTATTTATAGCTTTACCATATTTATAGCTTCACCCTATTTATAGCTTCACTGTATCCATAGCTACCTTATTCATAGCTTCACCGTATTCATAGCTACCTTATTTATAGCTTCACCGTATTTATAGCCTCACCATATTTATAGCTTCACTTGTATTCATAGCTACCTTATTTATAGCTTCACCGTATTTATAGCTTCACCTTATTTATAGCTTTACCATATTTATTGCTTCACCTTATTTATAGCTTCACTGTATTCATAGCTACCTTATTCATAGCTTCACCGTATTCATAGCTACCTTATTTATAGCTTCATCGTATTTATAGCGTCACCTTATTTACATCTTATACAGTAAATATCGCGTCGTTGTACCGTATGTTGTGTCGTATTTACACATTTGTCGTGTTTAGAGTGTATACAGGCTGCCTGGGTCTATAATTAATCTGACCGTATACATAACCCTCCCTACTAACTATAATCTGGCCGTATACACAACCCTCCCTACTAACTATAATCTGACCGTATACATCCTCCCCCCACCCCCCCCACTAGCTATAATCTGGCCGTACCACATCTCAGTCCACACCGCCATACCTAAAATTCTACAGCATTATCCGACTGTCAGTAGAGGTGATTATTATATGCCGTGACGGTATTGTATTTTGCTTAACGGCTACAGTAGTTAAGATGCTTATGTTTGTAAAATGAACCTAACCTAACCCCACCAGAGGTAGTGTTAAGGGTGAAATAAACTATGGGGGTCTAATCTTCATGTGATCCCTTAACACCATATAGCTTGCTCTCTTTTCCTGACATAGATTTTATAGTACCCAGATTTCATTGTTTGCCAGATCGTGTTGGTGGTGATGTTATCCTTGGACCGTAATAGCAGAGTACTGTATTTGCTTTGTGGGTACAGTACTGATGACTGTATTCGTATACCTCAACCAAATGATGCCTTGCACCCTTCAACACGTAACAAACCCTCTAGCTTCAGTATTACCTCCCTATTTCCCTTCCTATTCCCCCTTCCTAGCATAGATTTGGTATGTAAATTTGCCTACTATAACCAGGTGCTATTGTAAAGATATTATCAACTGTAGCATGTAAGGTGATTACTTGATAAGATAGCATAAAACACACACACACACACAGCTGTTACACAAAAAAATTAACAGGTAGGAACAGGTAAGATAAACACTTCGTCAGGAGGAGGAACGCAGCAATCATCCCATGCAGCCGTACAGGTGATGGCGTAGTGTGGAGAGAGATATAGGACATGGCAACCTGCAGGGGACACCAGAAGATTACAGTGTGTGTGTGTGTGTGTGTGTGTGTGTGTGTAAGTAAATAATAATAATGATGATAATAATTAACGGTTTATTGGAAAAGTTCTGCAGCCCGAAGGCTGAAAATATACATTGGACAAAAATGACTTATTACATACAAAGACATGGGGTGGGTGGGTCGTTTAACAAAAGCTTTCATTATTGAAAGGAGAAGGAATAATGATTGGACATACAAATTATTATAGTTTACAGTTGATGGCCCGGGCCTGGACTGGTCATGGAGACACCAGGTGGTGTGGTGTTCACGTGGTGTAGTAACTCGTCCTCGGGTGTTGATATGAAAGACCTCAAGTGTATGTGTGCGTATAGATTTATTCGTTTTGTTTATCATAGATTGCAATCATAACTAATTTTATGGTCCTTTCGTTCCCTCTCTATAGATTTTCATAATTTTGTTTGGTCTTTATTATTATTATTATTATTATTATTATTATTATTATTATTATTATTATTATTATTATTATTATTATTATTATTATTATTATTATTATTATTATTATTATTATTATTATTATTATTATTATTATTATTATTATTATTATTATTATTATTGTTTTTATTTTTTTTTTTGGGGGGGGGGGGTGTTATCTCTCTCTCTCTCTCTCTCTCTCTCTCTCTCTCTCTCTCTCATCCAGATATGTATATTTGACTGAAATACTTTTAATCTCTTCATGAACTTTTATTACAATACTGTAATTATAACTTGAACGTCGTATTAAAGGTTTACATTATAAAGTGACTTATCAGAAGGAGAGAAATGACTGCACTGGACAATCCCTCGAGTGACGTCTCAGATTCCTGGTTAAATCTCATACATTGTCTTCTCTTACGGCAACTTCCAGTATGTATACAGTCAGGGACAAAAGTTCGTTCCATCCCATTATGAAGCAGCATCGACCCCAAATGAGACAAAACGGTCAGTTCGGAGACTCATTCTCGCGACTCGGTTTCACCACAGGAGCGATCTTTTATCCATGACTTTATTTTATTTAGTTTTATTTTTTGAGGAGAATAAAATCTTGACGTACTATTTGCATGTTTTAGCATTTATTTATTTATTTTGGGGTGGGGGGGTGTATGAAGGTTTGTCATTAATTCTGGACTTAAACCTTATGATGGGAGTGCTTAAGAAAAGTATGTCACCTCAGTAGTTTTTCTTTTGATAATTGCAGAATGTAAACACCATCATTTGAGAGCCGCTTCAGGGCTTAATGCATTGAGTGACGTCATCAGCCACTCTAGTTTGTCAGAAATTTAACCCCTTGAGTACGATGACTTAACCCTTTAAGTATGATCACTTAACCCCTGAGTACTATAACTTGACCCCTTCAATACACTGACTTAACCCCTTGAATATTTGAGGAATAAGTCGTCATACTCAAGCGGTTAGGTCATCGTACTCGTGTCGTTAAATCACCATACTCATATATTTAACTCATCGTTATTCAAGGTGTTGAGTCATTGTACTTATGGGTTAAGTCTTCGTACTCAAGGGGTTGATGACGTCACAACAGTCATTAAGCGCTGAAGCGGCTTTCAAGGTTAGGTTAGGTTAGGTTTAGTTAGAATTACACAGAACATTATGTAATTTGCTGATGTTTTAAGCAATTGGACTTTGATTGGGCTTTATTATATATAAGTAGTTAACAGTTATTTGTTTCACACAGTTATCTGGATTCTGGTAAGGCCTTTCTTTAAAGTGGTATCAACAGATGTTTTTGAGCTGGTTTTTATCCCTGAGTGTGTGTCCTTTAGAGGCACAGACGAACTTGTTGGTTGGTTGTGCTCGCTGGACGACAGGTGGAAGACTGCCGGACACACCTGCACCAGCTCACATACTCAACCTGTAGAAGAAGTAATTGTCTTGTTGTTCTAAAGTGGATGTTTGATGTTTTTCAGATGTTTATAGTAGGAGTCACAGATGGTGTAAACAGAGTAACGATCAGTACAACAACAGATTTACCAAAGTATACTATTAACAAAATACATATGTAAACATGTATATTGTTAACATGTATTTTGTTACTGTGATTTCTTCTGAGATATCATAACAGTGATAAAGACCGCTTAATTTTCCTGATGCTGGGATAATTGTTTGTCTTATGCGTACGGATGTTACTGCTGTCTACACACACACACACACACACACACTCACACACACACACACACACACACACACACACACACCATATTAACAAACGTGTATATACTGTACATGGCGCGTCTTCACGATACTGTAATATAGACAGGTAGCATCAAGTGTTGTATTGCGCAGCAGAGACGACTGAGGGGTCACACGGGTCCCAGTTTTAGGTCCTGATTATAAAACGACTTCATCGTACCTAGGACTGGGACGGATTAGAATTAAGGACCTACTAGGATATTGGTAGATTAGATTAGGTTAGGTTAGGTTAGGTCTATGTGGACTGGGCCCGTTTAAGCAATCACCCACACAACCACCAGACCAGGGCCACAACAAGACCGGAAAGTGTAAAAAAACAAAAAAGTTGACTCAAATATTAAAAATGTCTACACAATGACAAATATCGCCTCTTAATCATTATTTTTCGAGTCTGACCACACGATAAAACCCTCGAGTGTCTGATAAAGGTTCTCCAGATACCGCTGACAACACGATATGGCCATTTAAAACCCAGCGGGGGGGTAGTGACTCAATGTGGCCTGGCATTTTTTTTTTACGGGGATTAGCCCACCCAGGCACAGGTCACTGACCCACATCGGGGCCTAGAGGGCGAAAATGTAATAATGATCATAATAATAATAATAATAATATTATTATTATTATTATTATTATTATTATTATTATTATTTTTATTATTATTATTATTATTATTATTATTATTATTATTATTATTATTATTATTATTATTATTATTATTATTATTATTATTATTATTATTATTATTATTATTATTATTATTATTATTATTATTTATTATTATTACTACTACTACTACTTTTTTTTTAACGTGGCCTCCAGCCTCCCCCAATAGCCACACCTTCGCCACCATTTATTTACCTTAATATTAAATATCCTAATACATAAGAAACTATCCTATCTGTGTTAAATTAGTTGAGCCGCAGATCCATGCGGCATTCAGTGACTGTAGCCTCATAGTCGATATCTGCAGCAGTTGTCGGAGTAGGGGCAGAAGCTCTCGTTCCCCTGAGGCAGAGCAAAGCCGACCGAAGGAGAGAGAAGGACAGTCGACATCTCATCCAGGCTGTGACATAACTTCTGGGCTGCTGCTTCTGTTCGGAGATCAGCTCCGCGAGTCTGGCGTAGAAACATCTTGCACTTGGGCCCATCCCACCAGAGGTTGTGAACACTAGAGGAGTGAAGCTGCCTTGATCAACATTTTGAATTCTCTCCCCATATGCCCTTCTCTTGTCGTTCTCGTTCCTCCTATGCGCAGCATCGAGAGCTAGGTTACGGTGACAAGCGGCCATGGGATCAAAAATCCTGATGTCGAAGAAAGCTCGCTGTCCCCGCGTCCAGAATCCTCGAGCACTGACGTCCACACGGGCTTCGTTAGATGTGTTTGAAGTCCTGTGTTGGAAGATCTCGCCATCCAGTGGAAGGAGGGTCGGTTCTACCATGACGTCCCGGCAGATTTCCTTCAACATATTTGCTGTGAGATCCCTTACCTCGTCATGCCTCATGCATATGAAGCCCCCCTTCTTGCAAACCATGGCGTGATCACCATCATAGGAATAGCCACACACGCATTGGGAGGGCAAACCATCTACTGGCCAACCGTACCTTAGAGCAATGGCATCTGTAAATTCTTGTTTGTTAAGGCTGAAACCATTTGCCCTTATCGGTAACGTAGTTAACCAGTAGTAGTAGGGGGTCCGGGCGGCGTGGGTGTGTTGTGGTGCCTTCCCTGATTTAAAGTGTTATTGGTGGGGATATACTCAGTTTGTGGGAGCGAGAATTTCACAGTGTGTCGATGAAAGTTTGGATGTCACCTTGAGCATCATCGCCGACGGCTCGTCTCATTCCTTACGACATTAAACGCAAATATTGCTCGTGTTCACCGGCGATCTTCAAGTAAGCCTGTGAGTGTTTGAATGGTGGGTGGCTGGAGTTGCCAAGTGTCAGTGCCAGTGTGTCGATAGGCCTACCCTAGCAAGGGTGGCATCGCGACTCTCGCCCCTATGGGGCCAAGTGCCTCAAGTAACGGCCACTCCATGTAGTGTCGGCCGACCCAGTGAGTATATATAACTAATGTTACATCAGCGAGACCATAGAAATGGTGGCTATCTCTACCAAAGTGACATAATCAAGTGTTAGGTGTGACAATTCTTGCTCCCAGTGGATTATTCTCATGTGTGGATTATCGCCCACATGGGGGGTGCCCGACACAACCACACGCGCGCGTATGCCCTTACTACTCGGACACAAAAGGCCAGGCTGTCACCCCTGTGCCTCATACGCATAAGATCTAGTTCCTTCGTCCGTATGGGCCCAATAGCAGAGGTCGGAGGCGGAAATATCTGTCGCCCAAGGTGCTGGTCACTATGCCTGGCAACAGTCCTTGCTGCGTCTGTGCTAGCCCGAACCAAAACTGCACAAATTGTCTTTGTGCGAGAAACAATCGATCATGTGTGGATTGCAGGAAGCTAGACCAGTGTCGGAACCCACGTGGCAGGGAGCCGACACAGGCGGCCACAGTGGATATCGCCGGGACCCAACCACCCGATGATATCCGAAATGATAGCAGTGAGTCTACTCAACCCGAAAATGTAGTACTAATAAATGCTGCTCCCTCAGTAGCAGGTGTCCACGAGGAGAATGAGAGACTGCCGCCGCAGTGGAAAGGTATGTCGATGGAAAATGCAGGCGTATGGGTCAAAGAAACCTACTCAGAAATTGTCAAGTGGTCGCCCGCTAACTTATTTGAACCACCCAAGTGTGCGGCCACCAAAGAAATGATTCGGGAGATGACTTTCTTCATGACTGATTACACTCAGGACCGCTTCCTCGCCCCCCTAGCTCTTCAAATACTGGCAATAATACCACATCTATTTTGTCAGAGGACACACACAAAGGCTAAGCACAAAGAAAATGTGGCAGCAATGAAGAGAAGATCGACAATGTGGCGGACTGGGGCCCTAGATGATCTCCTATGTGAAGCAAGAACACTGCAGGAGAGACTAAAATCTACGGGTGACGGAAAGCAAAACACCGATGACGTGGCAAGAAAATTTGGAAACAAAATGCGTGTGGGAAAAGTGTCTCTCGCGGTAAGATCTCTCACTCAGGAATCTTCCGGTGGGGTGATGCCAATAAACAGAGCGACTTTACAACTACTGAAACAGAAACATCCCCCTGCAAGTGAAGATGAAGGCATCAGGCTCCAGGGTGCCTATATCCCACCAAATGTTGTCCTGTTCGAGAAAATAACAGGAGAGATGGTGTGGAAAAAGGCACTGAAGACTCGAGGAGGAGCCGGCCCTTCAGGTCTGGATGCAAACGGTTGGAGAGTCATCCTCAGCACTAACAAGTTTGGCCCTGTAGCAAGCGAACTCTGCACTGCCATTGCCACCCTTGCAAGAAAGCTTGCATCCTCTTGCTGCCATCACCTCCAGGCTCTGACGGCCTGCCGCCTTATTCCTCTGGAAAAGAATCCAGGATGTAGACCTATAGGGGTGGGGGAAGTGCTGAGGCGGATCATCGGAAAGTGTATAATGGAGGTGGTAAAGGATGATGTCAGGGCAGCAGCAGGGAACCTACAAGTGTGTGCTGGCCACCAGGCTGGTGGGGAGGCGGCCATTCACGCCATGAGATTGATATTTGAGCAGCGTGATTGTGAGGCTGTTCTTCTGGTGGATGCTTCAAACGCATTCAACATACTCAACCGCAAGGCGGCACTGCACAACATCAAGATCAAGTGTCCTAGCTTTGCAATGTATGTTGAAAATTCGTATAGGAATCCTTCAGACCTCTACATAGTAAACAACAAGGCTCTACGAGGTGATACCATCCTACAGTCGACCGAGGGAACAACACAGGGGGACCCCGTTGCAATGGCAATGTATGCAATAGGCCTATCAGTGCTCCAACAAGAAATAAAGTTTGAAACAACTTGGGTCAAACAAGTGGCTTATGCTGATGACCTCACAGGAGCAGGAAAAGTGGAGGACATCAAAAAGTGGTGGGACCTGGTAACATCGCGAGGTCCACAAATAGGGTACCACCCTAACGCCAGCAAATCCTTCCTCATCGTGAAGCCAGATCATTATGATCGGGCTGTGGAGGTTTTCGGCGAAAGTGAGGTCAAAATAACTAAGGACGGCCAAAGACATCTAGGCGCAGTAATTGGCACTACGGACTTCAAGACCCAGTACGTAGGGGGAAAGGTGAATGAGTGGGTTAGCGAAATCCATGCTCTATCGGAGATTGCTAACACAGAGCCACATGCGGCCTTTGCAGCATTCACACATGGAGTCAAGCATCGTTGGAACTACCTGATGCGTACCATCCCTGAGATCCGACCCCTCCTCCACCCTTTGGAAGAAGCAATCAGTGTCAAGTTCATTCCCAAACTAGTGAAACACCACGACTTAACCCTAGTAGAAAGAACACTTCTTGCACTTCCACCAAGACTGGGAGGGATGGGACTAACTAATCCAGAGGAGATCGCTGACTCTGAACATCAAAATTCACTTAAGCTCACGGCAGCCCTCACTGACCACATAATAGCCCAGAATGCAACAGGGGAAGTGGACACCAGCGAAGTTAATAAGATCCGTAGGTCCATTACAACAGATCGGCAGCACTGCCAAAATGACATGTTGCAGCAACTATTGCTGCTGGTTCCAGAAAATTTGACTACTACTACTACTACTACTACTACTACTACTACTTTTTTTTTTTTTTTTTTTATAAACGTGGCCTCCAGCCTCCCCCAATAGCCACACCTTCGCCACCATTTATTTACCTTAATATTAAATATCCTAATACATAAGAAACTATCCTATCTGTGTTAAATCAGTTGAGCCGCAGATCCATGCGGCATTCAGTGACTGTAGCCTCATAGTCGATATCTGCAGCAGTTGTCGGAGTAGGGGCAGAAGCTCTCGTTCCCCTGAGGCAGAGCAAAGCCGACCGAAGGAGAGAGAAGGACAGTCGACATCTCATCCAGACTGTGACATAACTTCTGGGCTGCTGCTTCTGTTCGGAGATCAGCTCCGCGAGTCTGGCGTAGAAACATCTTGCACTTGGGCCCATCCCACCAGAGGTTGTGAACACTAGAGGAGTGAAGCTGCCTTGATCCACATTTTGAATTTCTCTCCCCATATGCCCTTCTCTTGTCGTTCTCGTTCCTCCTATGCGCAGCATCGAGAGCTAGGTTACGGTGACAAACGGCCATGGGATCAAAAATCCTGATGTCGAAGAAAGCTCGCTGTCCCCGCGTCCAGAATCCTCGAGCACTGACGTCCACACGGGCTTCGTTAGATGTGTTTGAAGTCCTGTGTTGGAAGATCTCGCCATCCAGTGGAAGGAGGGTCGGTTCTACCATGACGTCCCGGCAGATTTCCTTCAACATATTGCTGTGAGATCCCTTACCTCGTCATGCCTCATGCATATGAAGCCCCCCTTCTTGCAAACCATGGCGTGATCGCCATCATAGGAATAGCCACACACGCATTGGGAGGGCAAACCATCTACTGGCCAACCGTACCTTAGAGCAATGGCATCTGTAAATTCTTGTTTGTTAAGGCTGAAACCATTTGCCCTTATCGGTAACGTAGTTAACCAGTTCGAGGCGCCCACCTCCTGCGCTATAGCTACTTTTTTTGTCAAATTTTCTGGAACCAGCAGCAATAGTTGCTGCAACATGTCATTTTGGCAGTGCTGCCGATCTGTTGTAATGGACCTACGGATCTTATTAACTTCGCTGGTGTCCACTTCCCCTGTTGCATTCTGGGCTATTATGTGGTCAGTGAGGGCTGCCGTGAGCTTAAGTGAATTTTGATGTTCAGAGTCAGCAATCTCCTCTGGATTAGTTAGTCCTATCCCTCCCAGTCTTGGTGGAAGTGCAAGAAGTGTTCTTTCTACTAGGGTTAAGTCGTGGTGTTTCACTAGTTTGGGAATGAACTTGACACTGATTGCTTCTTCCAAAGGGTGGAGGAGGGGTCGGATCTCAGGGATGGTACGCATCAGGTAGTTCCAACGATGCTTGACTCCATGTGTGAATGCTGCAAAGGCCGCATGTGGCTCTGTGTTAGCAATCTCCGATAGAGCATGGATTTCGCTAACCCACTCATTCACCTTTCCCCCTACGTACTGGGTCTTGAAGTCCGTAGTGCCAATTACTGCGCCTAGATGTCTTTGGCCGTCCTTAGTTATTTTGACCTCACTTTCGCCGAAAACCTCCAAAGCCCGATCATAATGATCTGGCTTCACGATGAGGAAGGATTTGCTGGCGTTAGGGTGGTACCCTATTTGTGGACCTCGCGATGTTACCAGGTCCCACCACTTTTTGATGTCCTCCACTTTTCCTGCTCCTGTGAGGTCATCAGCATATGCCACTTGTTTGACCCCAGTTGTTTCAAACTTTATTTCTTGTTGGAGCACTGATAGGCCTATTGCATACATTGCCATTGCAACGGGGTCCCCCTGTGTTGTTCCCTCAGTCGACTGTAGGATGGTATCACCTCGTAGAGCCTTATTGTTTACTATGTAGAGGTCTGATGGATTCCTATACGAATTTTCAACATACATCGCAAAGCTAGGACACTTGATCTTGATGTTGTGCAGTGCAGCCTTGCGGTTAAGTATGTTGAATGCGTTTGAAGCATCCACCAGGAGAACGGCCTCACAATCACGCTGCTCGAATATCAATCTCATAGCGTGAATGGCCGCCTCCCCACCAGCCTGGTGGCCAGCACACACTTGTAGGTTCCCTGCTGCTGCCCTGACATCGTCCTTTACCACCTCCATTATGCACTTTCCGATAATCCGCCTCAGCACTTCCCCCACCCCTATAGGTCTACATCCTGGTTTCTTTTCCAGAGGAATAAGGCGGCAGGCCGTCAGGGCCTGGAGGTGATGGCAGCAAGAGGATGCAAGCTTTCTTGCAAGGGCGGCAATGGCAGTGCAGAGATCGCTTGCTACAGGGCCAAACTTGTTTGTGCTGAGGATGACTCTCCAACCGTTTGCATCCAGACCTGAAGGGCCGGCTCCTCCACGAGTCTTCAGTGCCTTTTTCCACACCATCTCTCCTGTTATTTTCTCGAACAGGACAGCATTTGGTGGGATATAGTCACCATGGAGCCTGATGCCTTCAACTTCACTTGCAGGGGGATGTTTCTCTTTCAATAGATCTAATGTCGCTCTGTTTATTGGCATCACCCCACCGGAAGATTCCTGAGTGAGAGATCTTACCGCAAGAGAAACTTTTCCCACACGCATTTTGTTTCCAAATTTTCTTGCCACGTCATCGGTGTTTTGCTTTCCGTCACCCGTAGATTTTAGTCTCTCCTGCAGTGTTCTTGCTTCACATAGGAGATCATCTAGGGCCCCAGTCCGCCACATTGTCGATCTTCTCTTCATTGCTGCCACATTTTCTTTGTGCTTAGCCTTTGTGTGTGTCCTCTGACAAAATAGATGTGGTATTATTGCCAGTATTTGAAGAGCTAGGGGGGCGAGGAAGCGGTCCTGAGTGTAATCAGTCATGAAGAAAGTCATCTCCCGAATCATTTCTTTGGTGGCCGCACACTTGGGTGGTTCAAATAAGTTAGCGGGCGACCACTTAACACTTTCTGAGTAGGTTTCTTTGACCCATACGCCTGCATTTTCCATCGACATGCCTTTCCACTGAGGCGGCTGTCTCTCATTCTCCTCGTGGACACCTGCTACTGAGGGAGCAGCATTTATTAGTACTACATTTTCGAGTTGAGTAGACTCACTGCTATCATTTCGGATATCATCGGGTGGTTGGGTCCCGGCGATATCCACTGTGGCCGCCTGTGTCGGCTCCCTGCCACGTGGGTTCCGACACTGGTCTAGCTTCCTGCAATCCACACATGATCGATTGTTTCTCGCACAACGACAGTTTGTGCAGTTTTGGTTCGGGCTAGCACAGACGCAGCAAAGACTGTTGCCAGGCATAGTGACCAGCACCTTGGGCGACAGATATTTCCGCCTCCGACCTCTGCTATTGGGCCCATACGGACGAAGAAACTAGATCTTATGCGTATGAGGCACAGAAGTGACGGCCTGGCCTGTGGTGTCCGTGTAGTAAGGGCATACGCGCGCGTGTGGTTGTGTCGGGCACCCCCCATGTGGACGATAATCCACACATGAGAATAACCCACTGGGAGCAAGAATTGTCACACCTAACACTTGATTATGTCACTTTGGTAGAGATAGCCACCATTTCTATGGTCTCGCTGATGTAACATTAGTTATATATACTCACTGGGTCGGCCGACACTACATGGAGTGGCCGTTACTTGAGGCACTTGGCCCCATAGGGGCGAGAGTCGCGATGCCACCCTTGCTAGGGGAGGCCTATCGACACACTGGCACTGACACTTGGCAACTCCAGCCACCCACCATTCAAACACTCACAGGCTTACTTGTAGATCGCCGGTGAACACGATCAATATTTGCATTTAATGTCGTTAGGAATAAGACGAGCCGTCGGCGATGATGCTCAAGGTGACATCAAACGTTCATCGACACACTGTGAAATTCTCGCTCCCACAAACTGAGTATATCCCCACCAATAACACTTTAAATCAGGGAAGGCACCCCAACACACCCACGCCGCCCGGACCCCCTACTACTACCACTACTACTACTACTACTACTACTACTACTACTACTATTATTATTATTATTATTATTATTATTATTATTATTATTATTATTATTATTATTATTATTATTATTATTATTATTATTATTATTATTATTATTATTAATAAAAATAATAATAAAACCATAAAGAAATACAAAATGAAAAAAATCAAAAGTGAGAAACAATATACTGTATGTATGTTGTGTTGTCAATAGTAAGAGAAACAATTGAGACCCTGCAAGTGTGTGTAAATGAGACATAAAGTCAGATCAGCAACCTGGGACTTGGTGTGTAGTAGTACTGTGGGGGTGAAGGAAGTCCCTCTACTCTCCCAATACCATCTCACAGACACCTGACCTAAATTAACCTAATCTAAAAAAAAATGAAAATCCAGTTTGGTTTATTAAAGAAACAGTTATAGGGTAAGAGAACTCCGTATTCGGTCACTAAGGTGTGTCGTGTTCCCTCTCCCCCCCCCACACCCTGTCAGTTACAGTGACTCCCCAAAACCTCACGCTGTTGCTTGTTACTGGTACCAGGCTCTTGATAGTAATGTCAGATGTTCCTTGCTTTATTTTCTTATCACTAAGGCTTATTACTCTCTCTCTCTCTCTCTCTCTCTCTCTCTACTACCACCAAGTGATGGCCGGAACCCACAACAAATACTAGATTCTCTGTTTCTTTAATGTGTTATTCGTCTTTTCTTACTGATGTGAAGGATGTGTTGTGTTGTAGCACCGTTACTGGTTCAGGGTCCTCATGGCATCACTCTAGTTGAATATCTGTCTCGCTTCCCATCATATAGAGTCACCCGTCACCAGCCTGTTCTAACTGTCCGTCCCACCACTTAGCATCACCCATCACCAGCCTGTTCTAACTGTCCGTCCCACCACTTAGCATCACCCATCACCAGCCTGTTCTAACTGTCCGTCCCATCACTTAGCATCACCCATCACCAGCCTGTTCTAACTGTCCGTCCCATCACTTAGCATCACCCATCACCAGCCTGTCCTAACCGTCCGTCCCATCACTTAGCATCACCCATCTTCCAGCCTGTTCTAACTGTCCGTCCCACCCACTTAGCATCACCCATCACCAGCCTGTTCTAACCGTCCGTCCCACCACTTAGCATCACCCATCACCAGCTGTTCTAACCGTCCGTCCCATCACTTAGCACTCCATCACCAGCGCCTGTTCCAACTGTCCGTCCCATCACTTGCCCATCACCACCAGCTCAGTTCTAACCGTCCGTCCCACCACTTCAGCATCACCCATCACCAGCCTGTTCTTAACTGGTCCGTCCCATCACTTAGCACCAATCATCACCAGCCTCCGTTCTAACCGTCCGTTTCGTAAAAACCAATAATGACGTCTGGCTCTCCTAGATGTGCTGATTGACATCGTGAAGGTATGTCAGTCAGTGTGAGTTAAGGAGAGTGACTTCTGTAGTGGGGGAAGGAGTGAGTTAAGATTGAGTTTAGGCCTCAGTACTTAATAGGCCCCGATCCATTAGGTGTGGGGCCCATTTGACGAGCCACCAATAATTTAGTAGTGCGGTAGTGAGAACGTCATCACCTCTCACAGTTGCAGCAGTAGAGACGACATAAGGGAAGTGTGTTGAAATAGTCTGTCGTGTTATTCACCCAAGCGATACACCCGGGTCACACAACAATGTTTCTTATTTAATTACAGTACCCAACACATTGCCCTAACATCTATCATGGTTATTACCCTCCCACACATCCCCTTACATAAACCTCGACTACCCTCACACATCCAGTCTACCCACATATACACTCCCCCCTCACTTCATAACTCGTAGTTAACCTGTGTAGTCACTCCTTGTCTATCTCACTTTAGTACCGTAACTGTTCTGAAACTGTTAAAAGATCCAGTCCTCCTTGTCATCATATACAAGTAATATTATTTACCACTAATATTACTTGTGTATTTCTTGACAACAAAGTGACCCACTCATCTCTGTTTAGTTTATATTTTAAGTTTTTTGCCTGCCATATTTTTCAATAAACCGTTAATTATTATTACTACTACACACTTCCAACGTTTCCCGACACCCACAATCTGACACTGTCCAGTTTATCCTATGTTGTTTTTACGTGTTTTTCTCTATATGAAAAACTATAATAAATACTAAATTGCTGTTATTAATAACTTATATACTGCAATTATATGTTATGGGAGGGTAGTGTGGAGCGATGGTGAGGCGCAGTGGGGGTGGTTGTGGGAACAGGGGCAGTGTAGAGGGTCGCCATCAGTAGCCAACACACACACATGCCAGTCACCACTACCGCCACCACCAACCACACACTGGTACACACCTTCCTCATATCGCAACACCATCTTCATCATGTCATATGTGATAACACTCGGTGCCAGCCAATCACAGTCGCCTCTTTTTATCATCTTCCTTCCTCGCCCAATCACACGCGAGAGTGGGAATGGCGCGTTTTTTATCAATCCCAAAACCCGCCCCCTTCCTGTATGTGGTGTAATTATTGGAGGCCGGCGGTAATGCGCGGCGCTCCATTGGTTGAGGCTGCAGCTGCCGGGTTATTCAGGTAATAGGAAGGTCCTTATAAAGAAGTCGGAACGTGATTTATCGGCGGGTGTGTGGGAGCCATGGGGGAGGACGTGTGTGTCTCCTCCTCCATTTAGTGAAGTTTCTCTCTTACATTGTATTATCACACCACCTGAATGATCCCCTTCACACATAACTCACGAAATCTTGTATTTTATTAGTTAGTGATGATGTGACAATATTCTTGAGGCGTATATGATAAGTGTGTTTGGTAGTGCATTCTAAACCTCCATTACATAAAGTGGGTGTGTGGGATACCACCGTCCACCCCCTCCTTCTTCACTACCTCCCCCTATACACTCCTTCCCCTCCCTTCACCCCCCTCCCTTCTCTCCATCCCCCCTCCCCCACCACCTCCTCTAACCCTTACCTTAGCGGTGAAAAATCCCTCATTGTGGCTCCAAATCTTTTAAAATGGCAAAGAAAACCTTTTCCCATGAGGCGGACGGACGGGTGGAGGAGCCAAAAGAGCTTTCCTGAAATTCGTTATGATTTTCTCGGCTAGTCCATCCCTCGGGCCACGGCGGTTTCTACAGGGTTTTCTCAGGGACTCTCTCCGGTTTCTGCGAGTGTTCCCAGGGCTGAGGTGTTTACAGGTCGAGACGTTTTGTGACTGTTAACTGTCTGGGAGGGAAGGAGGGGGTGACGGATGCCGAGGCTTTGTTCTGTCCCCTTCCGACCCGACATGTCACCTGAGACCCGCCAGCCAGTTACGACAGGACTGTGTGACCATTGCTATTATCACCACCACTACTACTGCCACCACTACCACTGCTATTATCATCACTACCACCACCATGTCTGTGACTACCACCACGTATCACCACTCACCACCACGTCATCTGCACCACATAAAATCACCACTAATACTACTACTAACGTGACCACTGCTGTTATCACCACCACTGCCACCACCGCCACCACCACCACCACCAACACTGAAACTTGCTACTGTTCGCTTTGTGTCCATTCTTCTCCCCTCCCCTTCTCTGTCTTTCTTCCATCTTCTTTCTCTTCTCTCCTCTTTCTCCTCCTTCTTTCTTCCTTCTCACTTTCCTCCTACTCCTTATCTTCTTCCTTCTTCTTCCTCTTCCCCTTTACGTCCCTCCTCTTCTTCCTCCTCTTCCTCCTCCTCCCTCTCCTCACCCAGGGAGAGATGGACGAGAGATACAAGTCGTGTAATATCCGCTGAGGACGCTGCTAGTGACGGCATCATCTCAGGCCTGGCCTGGCGTGGACTTGGAGCCTATACCTATAGTCTTAGTAGCCCCATTGCTTACATTGCCCCGTAGCCCGTCCTCGACAAGCTATACCTGATTTATGGGTTGATCGTGTAGCCCCTCCCTCCCTCCCTCCCCCTCAGTAGTGGCTGTATAAGAAACGTGTAAAATACTCCAGCTATATAGTAAACGTGTTCGTATGTATAGCCTCAGTTGTGCTACACGATGAAAGACTACTAGACGATGGCAGGTCTGTGGCACCTTGGGGAGTCTAGCCAGTTATACCAAGTTACCTCCGTGAATTTCCGCCTTTATTTAGTTGTGGTCGTATTCTTTAAGACGCTAGTTGTTAACATTTAGGTGAGAATAAGTAAATGTTATCAAAACAACATTGAAAAACTCATAAGTGACTTTGTAATATAATTCAGTCGAGATAATAATATAAACACAAACGTGCTGGTCAAGCTCAGAGCTGTCCTGGGGTCATCTGGCCCTCCGGGTCGAGGTTGATCGATGTTTTTTTGTTTTGTTTTATTTTAATTGTTTCAATATGTGTTAAAGTCATTACTGTGTTAACAATATAATATAAAAGACAAAGAACATTTAAATATACGTATTTAGTTTCAGGGTTTAATTAGTTATTTATTACTTATATTTATTACAATAATATTTGTTTTCGTCTCATGTGCACAGTTTAAGTCTTTACTGTTGTTTTAAGTAACTTTAGATTTAGTTGTTTTTCTCCCAAACTTATGTTGACATTTACATTGTTTAGAATATATCATATAACGCGTCATGATCATCCTGTGTTTATAAAGATAAGAGTTAAGTAATATTCCTTAAGGTTAAGTTACTTAAACTATTCACGTGGACCTAATATGATGACCTACATGGTCACCTATGGCCAGTGTATGTGTCCGCTAAGTAGGGGTAAAGGAATACTTTTCATTGTTATAATAATGTAAATAATTTACACATAATAATATTATCACTGTTTCATATAAGACGTCATTTACAATCATAAGAAATTCAACTATACCTAAAGCAGGTTACGTTACGTTACGTTACGTTATGTTTTGTATGAAGCTTTTCATTTGTATGTATTACTGCAAGGAAAAAATGACAATAAGTGTTAAGTTTAATACAAATGTAAAGTAAAGTGTAAAAAAATTAGAAGGAAAAATTACAATAAAAATTGGATTGTCGGCCATTAACTTGGTAACACCTTTTGTATTAACCAATACGTAATGCCTTAATGAGCCGTAAGACACTGGTGCCGTTCTTACTGTAAGGCTGCTATAATTCTCTGACGCTGTTGTACACAACCGACTTAGTTGTTCCCAGGGGTGTAGAGATGAACCAATGGCCTCCAGGCTGCTG
>NW_024730150.1:185000-200518 GCF_018991925.1 Homarus americanus | reverse complement strand
TAGGTGCTTCCGTTTCGGTGCATGTGCTCTGAAAATAAATCACCAACAATTCATCCTTACCCAAATCTCTCCTCGTCTCTCTCCGTCTTTTGTTGCCACTCTTCTCTCCTCCTCATCCTTACTGCAAGCTTGTGTCTGCAAAACTTTACCTCAGGAATAAACATACAAAATCTCCTCCCAGTCTGCTCTGTCTGGCTGCTTTCGCCACTTCCTTTCTCGGCTTTCACTGAAAAACATCTCTGAAGTAATGGCTCCAACCTTGTAGTGGCCCAGGCTGGTTGTAGTAAACACTCACAGTGGTAGACATCGTCTCAGGTTGTGGCATTTCCTTTCAGTTTGCCCATGTGACCCATTCTGCAAACACAGGTTTGCTTGAGCACACAGAATGAACTGAGCCTGTCTGCAGGCCAACACAGAGTCTGTCAGGCATGGCCAGTTTTGATGTGCTGCCGTCTGTGTAACCATAGTGCTGGTCAGTACTCAGGTCGTCAGCAACAGTATGTGCCAACAGTAGAAAACCTTTCTTAATTTTCCACTTTCAGGCCTTCTTCTTTCAGTAACATCCCTTTATCTTGCAAAAGGCAAACATCTATTTGTTGGCATCTTACCATCCCTTTCTAGTCAAATATGCAATAGCCCTTTCATTGGTGTAAGTCTGCTGTCCAGCTGCTTCTCTCATCTTCCCTCCACCTTGCATTTACCACCACCTGTGTTCGTGTTGTGTTACTGTGTCCCCTCCCAGCAAAATGCAATCTACATTCCTCTCTCAAGCAGTTCTGTGTATCTGCCACTATCTCAGGCTGCTGTGTCATGTCTTTCTCTGGTAAAATACCCCACCATCTTCCCTCCTGGTTCTGCCTTGGGGTAGTCTCCTTCACCATGGCAGGGAACAACTTGTCCGTCTCCAGCTTTTTTCTTGAGCACTTTAGTGTCATCCCTTCTCCATCAGAACCAAGCAATTGATTCACCATTTTCTTATCCTTATCAAGCTTTCTCTTCTGCATTTGCTAACCATTTCTCTATAGCTTTCTCCTTACTGTTGCCAATCTGTCACCAGGTAACATCATCAGTGTTATCAAACACCATCATCAGCTTGCTTTATTCTCTCTGTTCTCTGAAAACAGTAGTATCACATACTGTAGCTTTTTAAAATGTCTTTCTTTGTCTTATGCCTGTTTGGGTCATTTTCTGGGTGGTCATTCCTTCTCTGTCCTTTCCTTCGCCATGGTCATTTCGTTTCTGGTCTTGTCCATCATCGCTTTTCTCTGGCCTTCTCCATCTCTTTTCTCTTGTTTCTCTCTTCTTGTCTCTCTGTTGAGCCTCTGTTCTTGGCTCCATCTAGCATCATGAGGCTTCTTTCTGAGTCTTTTCTCTCTGTGCTTTGTGTGTTCGTCATGGTCTTTAGTTCACGCTTGCAGTTACAGAAATGTGAGCATCGTTCAATCGTCTCATCTACTTCAGGCTGGTTAGCATCATGTTTTGTCCATCTTTAGTCAGTGCCTTGCTTTGTCCTTCTTCATTCTCTCCCAAAAATATCTCTTACCTTTTTTGCTTCTTTCGTCTCTGTCTTCTTTATTTGTTACCTGGTTAGGCTTGGCTTTAACCGTGTACTATGTTTGTTTGTCTCCTCCTGTATGTCTTTGTTTTGTTATTCTTTGTTTCTTTCTGGTGTGGCTTATGTCTCTTGTCTCTATGTAGGCACTCCGGCTTTTCTCTCCCAGGCAAAATAGTGACTGGGCTATTTTGTTTTGGTTCTCGTCCTGACACAAGCTTGCCATCATAAATATTATCCTTCCTCGTCATCAAGTCTGCAAACAGAAAAATATTGTTTGGTTGAGTTGTTTAAAAGAATAAGTCCAAGCAATGTTCTGTTGGTATGTCTTTAATACGCTGTGCATTAGGTACAAATAATTCACACTTAAAGCCCTACTTACAAATTTACCATCTTAGCTTTAAGTATTTTCTATTTTATATATACTATCTACCATGTGAAACATTTTGCTTCAATCTTCCCTCTGTAACACCCTATATGCATGTATTAAGTAACGAGGCTTTCTGCTTAGAAATCTGCTTAGTACATGGTCTGAAAATACTTGAATAGTATGTGGGTAATGTAAGTACTCAGTATAGAAATATAAACAGAAAATGTCAGGTAAACATGTTGGTATAAAATCTGACTGTATTTAGGAAATAATATGCATTTTAAGCAAAGACAACAATGTGTATTTGTTCAGCTCCGAGCTAATAAAAGTACTTGAGTTTTCGCCGCAAAGGAGGTTGATTACCTGGGCAGCAGGGGTATCCTGATAACTATGTCTTGCGCTTGTTTGAGACCTCGCAGTGCAATTTAAATCTGGTCACCATTGAAATAGATATACACCCAAAATCTAAGCAATTTGAAAACAGCAAAACTAATCCCGAAACATTGAAACCTTGACACAAAACAATTACTTGTCTTATCTGCACTCCTCAGCAAAACGAGAACCTGTCAAAATGTATAAATAAGTAGAGCTAAACAAAAAACTGATATAACAAAATTGCTCCAAGCTTATCCGGCAAAAACAGCTTTCCTTGCTTAATGGTTTTAAAAACAAAGTATTTAGCGCGAAATAAATTGCTGTAGTCTAAATAAGTGAGCAGTAGAACAAGTTACCAAAACATCATCATTAACTTTCAGGCTTACACTGGAATAGCTTCAAACATTAGGTAGATGAATATATATGAGCGATAAGGCTGGTGTAAATGGGAGCTGCCCATAGTACATGAATATGGGCATTTGTAGTTTTACCCCACATTCACAGAATGGAAATTGCAGAGATATTGGTATAATCTATAAATATGTATATAGTAATCGTATTTAATACATGTTATAATATACATGTTAATACATGTATAAAATATACATGTTACATACATGTTACAATATACACATGTTATACATGTTATAGTATATACATGTTAATACATGTATATTATACATGTTATTACATATTATATTAAAAAATACATGTTGCATACATGTATACATGTATTACATGTATACATGTGTACATGTGTATACATGTGTACATGTGTACATGTTATGCATGTACATGTGTACATGTATAGTATACATGTTATTACATATAGTAAATACATGTTGGTACGTGTTGTAAGTAATACGTGTGTGTGCGTGTTATAAGTAATACGTGTTGAATACGTGTGTAAAAGTAAAATACGTATTGAAATACATATTACAATGTAAATATTACATGTTATAGTAAATACATGTTGTACATGTGTAAGCATGCATACATGTGTACATGTATATATACATGTTAAATACATGTTATAGTATACATGTGTGTACATGTAAATACATGTTATATAGTATACATGTTAGTACATGTTATGATATATACATGTTGCGTACGTATTACCATCCCCCACCCTCTTCCCAACTTCATCACACCCTCCTTCCCTTCCCCCAACCTTCCTCACACCTCCCTTTACCTTCTTTATTTTCCCTCACACCCTCTTCCTTCCCCAACCTTCCTCACACCCTCCTTCCTTCCCCCTGACCTTCCCTCTTGCCCTCCTTCCTTCCCCTGACTTCCTGCACCCTCCTTCTCCCTGTTATTTCCCTCCTTTATCCTTCCTTCCCTATTCCCTCCTTTTCCTCCTTCCTTTCCCCTGACCTTCCCTCTTTTCCCTCCTTCCTTCCCCATTTCCTCTTGCCTCCTTCTTCCCCACCTTCACCTCTTCTTCCCCAATTTCCTCTTTACTCCTTCCTTCCCCCTGTTATTCCCTCTTCTCTTCCTTCCTTCCCTCCTTTCTTCCTTCCCCCTGACCCTTCCCTCCCCTTTTCTCCTTCCTTCCCCTATTCTCCTGCACCCTCCTTCCTTCCCCCTGACCTTCCCTCCTTGCCCTCCTTCCTTCCCCCTGACCTCACCCTCCTTCCTTCCCCTATTCCTCCTTCCTCCTTCCTTCTACACCTGACTATTCCCCTCCTTGCCCTCATACATTCTATTCCTTGCCTCATTCATTCTGTTTACCTCATACCATTACATTCCCCTCACCCTCCTTCCTTCCCCTGACCTTCCCTCACCCTCCTTCCTTCCCCCTGACCTTCCTGCACCCTCCTTCCTTCCCTTCCCCTCTGCCCTCCTTCCTTCCCCCCAACCTTCCCTGCCTCTGAAAAAACTCTCTCAATGTTGCCAGGCAAGAGAAAATCACCAACCTTGGTCCCTCTGGCTGATAGCTGGTCGTCACAAGTATGTAAAACTTTCTGACCTGTGTATTTTGTTTTGTTGAGAAATATCACTTATTTCACCTAAAAATTATGTCCTGCAACCTAACCTAACCTACTTCTTCTTCTTCTTCTTGCTTAACCCTTTACTTCTTCTTCTTAACCCATGCAATACCTCTTTCTCTGCACCTCTCTCCCCTCCCTCTCTACCCCTCCTCCTCCCCCACCTCTTCCTCTCTACCCCTCCCTCCCTCTACACTCTTCCTCTCCCACCCCTCCTCCCTCCCCCACCTCTTCCTCTCCCCACCCCTCCTCCCTCCACCTCTTTTCCTCTCTACCCCTCCTCCTCTACCTCTTCATCTCTACCTCCTCCCTCCCCCACCTCTTCCTCTCTCTACCCCTCCTCCTCCCCACCTCTTCTCTCTACCCTCCTCCCCACCTCTTCCTCTCTACCCCTCCTCCTCTCCTACCTCTCTCTTCTTTCCTCCCTCTTTACTTCTTCTCATCCCTCTCCCCTCCCCTCTTCTCTCTCCCTACCTCTTCCCCTCTCTCCTCCTCTCCTACCTCTTCTTCTCTCCTCCCCTACCCCTCTTCCTCTCCTACCCCTCCTCCCTCCCCCTCTTCCTCTCTACCCTCCCTCCCCCTTTACTTCCTCTCCCCTCCCTCCTCCCTCCCCTCACCTCTTCCTCTTCTACCCCTCCTCCTCCCTACCTCTTCCTCTCTACCCCCCTCCCCTCCCCCCTCTTCCTCTCTCTCCTCCCTCCCCTCCCCCTCTTCTCCCCTCCTCCCTCCCCCACCTCTTTCTCTACTCCTCTTCCCTCCCCCTCTTCTCTCTCTTCCTCCCTCCTACCTCTTCCTCTCTCTCCTCCTCCTCCCCCACCTCTTCCTCTCCTCCTCCTCCCCTCTTCCTCTCTCTCCTCCTCCTCCCCTACCTCTTCCTCTCTCTCCTCCTCCTCCCCACCTCTTCCTCTCACCCCTCCTCCTCCCCTCTTCCTCTCTCCTCCTCCCTCCCTCCTCTTCCTCTCCTCTCCTCCCTCCCCTTCTTCCTCTCTGCCCCCTCCTCCTCCCCACCTCTTCCTCTCTCTCCTCCTCCCTACCTCTTCTCTCTCCTCCTCCTCCCCCTCTTCCTCTCTACCCCTCCTCCCTCCCCACCTCTTCCTCTCTCCTCCTCCTCCCCTCTTCCTCCCTCCCCACCTCTTCCTCTCTACCCCTCCTCCCCTCCCCTTCCTCTCTCTCCTCCTCCCTCCCACCTCTTCCTCCTCTCCTCCTCCCTCCCCCCCTCTTCCTCCCTCCCCACCTCTTCCTCTCTACCCCTCCTCCTCCCCACCTCTCTTCCCTCTCTACCCCTCCTCCTCCCCCCACCTCTTCCTCTACCTCCTCCTCCCCTCTTCTCTCTGCCCTCCTCCCTCCCACCTCTTCCTCTCTATCTCCCTCCTCCCTCTCTTTCTCTCTCCTCCTCCTCCTCACCTCTTCCTCTCTACCTCCTCCTCCCTACCTCTTCCTCTCTTGCCTCCTCCTCCCCCCTCTCTTCCTCTCTCTCCTCCTCCCCTCCCATCTCTTCCTCTCTCCCCTCCTCCCCTCCCACCTCTTCCTCTCTCCTCCTCCCTACCTCTTCCTCCTCTCCTCCTCCTCCCCACCTCTTCCTCTCCCTCCTCCTCCCCACCTCTTCTCTCTACCCCTCCTCCCTCCCCCCCTCCTTCCTCTCTACCCCTCCTCCCTCCCTACCTCTTCCTCTCTCCTCCTCCCTCCCCCTCTTCCCTCTCTCCCCTCTCCTCCCCTCTTCTCTCTACCCCTCCTCCCCTCCCTACCTCTTCCTCTCCCCCTCCTCCCCTCCCCTCTTCCTCTCTACCCCTCCTCCTCCCCTCTTCCTCTCTATCCCCTCCTCCCTCCCCCACCTCTTCCTCTCTACCCCTCCTCCTCCCCACCTCTTCCTCTCTACTCCTCCTCCCTCCCCCTCTTCCTCTCTAATCCTCCTCCTCCCCTCTTCCTCTCTGCCTCCTCCTCCCCACCTCTTCCTCTCTGCTCCTCCTCCCTCCCCTCTTCCTCCTCCCCCTCTTCCTCTCTCTACCCCTCCTCCTCCCCACCTCTTCCTCTCTGCTCCTCCTCCTCCCCCACCTCTTCCTCTCTACCCCTCCTCCCTCCCACCTCTTCCTCTCTACCTCCTCCCTCCCTACCTCTTCCTCTCTACTCCTCCTCCTCCCCCTCTTCCTCTCTCCCTCCTCCTCCCCTCTTTCCTCTCTACCCCTCCCTTCCCCTCTTCCTCTCTCTCCCTCTCCCTCCCACCTCTTCCTCTCCCCCTCCTCCCCTCCCCCTCTTCCTCTCTACCCCTCCTCCCCTCCCCACCTCTTCCTCTCTACCTCCTCCCTCCCCACCTCTTCCCTCTCTCTCCTCCTCCCTCCCCCCACCTCTTCCTCTCTACTCCTCCTCCCCTCCCCACCTCTTCTCTCTACCCCTCCCCTCCCCTCCCCCTCTTCTCTCTGCCCTCTTTTCCCTCCCCTCTTCCTCTCTACTCCTCCTCCTCCCCATCTCTTCCTCTCTCTACCCCTCCTCCTCCCCCACCTCTTCCTCTCTCTCCTCCTCCCTCCCCTACCTCTTCCTCTCTACCCTCCTCCTCCCACCTCTTCCTCTCTACCCCTCTCTCCCTCCCCTCTTCCTCTCACCTCCTCCTCCCCACCTCTTCCTCTCCTCACCCCTCCTCCTCCCACCTCTTCTCCTCTCTCCTCCTCCTCCCACCTCTTCCTCTCTACCTCCTCCTCCCACCTCTTCCTCTCTCTCCTCCTCCCCTCCTCTTCCTCTCTCTCCTCCTCCCCTCCCCCCCTCTCTTCCTCTCCACCTCCTCCTCCCCACCTCTTCCCTCTCTACCCCCTCCTCCCCTCCCCCTCTTCCTCTCTCCTCCTCCTCTCCTCTCCTCCTCCCCACCTCTTCTCTCTACCCCTCCCTCCTCCCCCCCACCTCTTCCCCTCTCCTCCTCCCTCCCCACCTCTTCCTCCTACCCCTCCTCCCCTCTCCCCCTCTTCCTCTCTCCTCCTCCCCTCCCTACCTCTCTTCCTCCTCCTCCCCTCTTCCCTCTCTCCCCTCCTCCCCTCCCCACCTCTTCCTCTCTACCCTCCTCCTCCCTGCCTCTTCCTCTCTACTCCTCCTCCTCCCACCTCTTCCTCTCTACACCTCCTCCCTCCCCCTCTTCCTCTCTCCTCCTCCTCCCCTCTTCCTCTCTCCTCCTCCCTCCCCCTCTTCCTCTCTACCTCCTCCCTCCCCCCTCTTCCCTCTCTACCTCCTCCTCCCCTCTTCCTCTCCTCCCCCTCCCCACCTCTTCCTCTCTCTCTCTCCCCTCCCCCTTCTCTCCTCCCCTCCTCCCCTCCCCTCTTCCTCTACCCCTCCCTCCTACCTCTTCCCTCTCTACCCCTCCTCCCCTCCCCCCTCTTCCCTCTCTACCCCTCTTCCCCTACCTCTTCCTCTCTCCCTCCTCTTCCCTCTCTACCCTCCTCCCCTCCCCCCTCTTCCTCTCTCTCCCTCCTCTCCCCCACCTCTTCTCTCCCCTCCTCCTCCCCCCCTCTTCCTCTCCTCTCCTCCTCCTCCCCTCTTCCTCTCTACCCCCTCCTCCTCCCACCTCTTCCCTCTCTCCCTCCTCCTCCCCACCTCTTCTCTCTCCTCCTCCCCTCCCCTCTTCCTCTCTACCCCTCCTCCCCTCCCACCTCTTCCTCTCTCCCCTCCTCCCCTCCCCCTCTCTCTACTCCTCCTCCCTCCCCCTCTTCCTCTCTACCCCTCCTCCCCTCCCCACCTCTTCCTCTCTACCCCTCCCCTCCCCTCCCCACCTCTTCCTCTCTCTCCTCCTCCCACCTCTTCCCTCTCTCCTCCTCCCCTCCCCACCTCTTCCTCTCCTACCTCCTCCCTCCCTTCCTCTCTCTCCCTCCTCCTCCCCTCTTCCTCCTCCTCTCCTCCTCCTCCACCTCTTCCTCTCTCCCCTCCTCCTCCCCCCCTCTTCCTCTCTCCCCTCCCTCCTCCCCCCCTCTTCCTCTCTCCTCCTCCTCCCCACCTCTTCCTCTCTACCCCTCCTCCCTCCCTCCTCTTCCTCTCTCTCTTCCTCCTCCCCCACCTCTTCTCTCCCCTCCTCCCTCCCCTCTTCCTCTCTCTCCTCCTCCTCCCCCACCTCTTCCTCTCTCTCCTCTCCTCCCCCCTCTTCCTCTCCCACCTCCTCCCCTCCCCCCTCTTCCCTCTCTCCTCTCCCCTCTACCTCTTCCTCTCCCCCCTCCCCTCCCTCCCCTCTTCCTCTCCCCTCCTCCCTCCCCCCTCTTCCTCTCTACCCCTCCTCCTCCCCCTCTTCTTCTCTTCTCCTCCTCCTCCCCCTCTTCCTCTCTCTCCTCCTCCTCCCCACCCCTCTTCCTCTCTCTCTCCTCCTCACCTCTTCTCTACCCTCCTCCCTCCCCTCTTCCTCTCTCTCCCTCCTCCCTCCCCCACCTCCTTTTCCTCTCTCCTCCTCCCCTCCCCTCTTCTCCTCTCTTCTCCTCCTCCCTCCCCACCTCTTCCTCTCTACCCCTCCTCCTCCCCACCTCTTCCTCTCTTCTCCTCCTCCCCTCCCCCTCTTCCTCTCTCATCCCCTCTTCTCCACCATCTCCCTCCCCTCTTCTCTCTCTCCATCCCTTCTTCTCCACCATCTCCCCTCACCCTCTTCCTCTCTCCATCCTTCTTCTCCAACATCTCCCTCACCCCCCTCTTCTCTCTCATCCCCCTCTTCTTCTCCACCATCTCCCTCACCCCTCTTCTCTCTCATCCCCTCTTCTTCTCCCACCATCTCCCTCACCCCCCCTCTTCCTCTCTCATCCCCTCTTCTTCTCCACCATCTCCCTCCCCCCCCTCTTCCTCTCTCCCCCTCTTCTTCTCCTGCATCTCCCTCACCCCCTCTTCTCTCTCTCCCACCCTTCTTCTCCACCATCTCCCTCACCCCTCTTCCTCTCTCTCCACCCCACTTCTCCACCTCCCTCCACCCCCTCTTCCTCTCTCCCATCCCTTCTTCTCCCCTCTCCTCACCCCCCTCTTCCTCTCTCTTCATTCCACTTCTTCTCCCCATCTCCCTCACCCCCCTCTTCCTCTCATCCCCTCTTCTTCTCCACCATCTCCCTCACCCCCTCTTCCTCTCTCATCCCCCTCTTCTTCTCCACCATCTCCCTCACCCCCCTCTTCCTCTCTCATCCCCCCCTCTTCTTCTCCCATCTCCCTCTCACCCCCCCCTCTTCCTCTCTCATCCCCCTCTTCTCCACCATCCCTCACCCCCTCTTCCTCTCTCTCCACCCTTCTTCTCCACCATCCTCCTCACCCCCCTCTTCCTCTCTCTCCACCCCTTCTCCCCCCTCTCCCTCACCCACCCTCTTCCTCTCTCCATCCCTTTCTTCTCCACCATCTCCTCACCCCCCTCCCCTCTCTCTCCATCCACTTCTTCTCCACCCATCTCCCTCACCCCCCTCTTCCTCTCTCTCCCATCCCTTCTTCTCACCATCTCCCTCCCCCCTCTTCTCTCTCTCCACCCCCTTCTTCTCCACCATCTCCCCTCACCCCCCTCTTCCTCTCTCTCCATCCACTTCTTCCACCATCTCCCTACCTCTTCCTCTCTCTCCATCCACTTCTTCTCCACCATCTCCCTCACCCCCCTCTTCCCTCTCTCTCCCACCCCTTCTTCTCACCATCTCCCTCCACCCCCTCTTCCTCTCTCTCCATCCACTTCTTCTCCACCATCTCCCCTCACCCCCTCTTTCTCTCTCTCCATCCTTCTTCTCCACCATCTCCCCTCCCCCTCTTCCTCTCTCCATCCTTCTTCTCCACCATCTCCCTCCCCCCCCTCTTCCTCTCTCATCCCCTCTTCTTCTCCACCATCTCCCTCACCCCACCTCTTCCTCTCTCTCCATCCACTTCTTCTCCACCATCCCCTCACCCCTCTCCCCTCTCTCTCCATCCACCTCTTCTCCACCATCTCCCTCACCCCCCCTCTTCCTCTCTCTCCACCCCTTCTTCTCCCTATCTCCCCTCACCCCCTCTTCCCTCTCTCCATCCCTTCTTCTACCATCTCCCTCCCCCCTCTTCCTCTCTCTCCATCCTTCTTCTCCTCTCCCTCACCCCCTCTTCCTCTCTCTCCATCCCTTCTTCTCCACCATCCCTCTCCCCCCTCTTCCTCTCTCATCCCCCTCTTCTTCTCCATCTCCCTCCCCCCCTCTTCCTCTCTCTCCATCCACTTCTTCTCCACCATCTCCCTCACCCCCCTCTCCTCTCCATCCCTTCTTCTCCACCATCTTCCTCACCCCCCTTCTTCTCCACCATCTCCCTCACCCCCCTCTTCTCCTACATCTCCCCTCACCCCCTCTTCTTCACCATCTCCTCCACCCCTCTTCTTCTCCACCATCTCCCTCTCCCCCTCTTCTTCTCCCATCTCCCTCACCCCCACTTCTTCTCCCACCATCTCCCTCACCCCCCTCTTCCTCCTCTCTCATCCCCTCTTCTCCACCACTCCCCTCATCCCCTCTTCTTCTCCACCATCTCCCTCACCCCCCCTCTTTCTCTCCACCCTTCTTCTCCACCATCTCCCCACCCCCCCTCTTCCTCTCTCTTCCATCCACTTCTTCTCCTACATCTCCCCTCCCCCTCTTCCTCTCTCATCCCCTCTTCTCCCATCTCCCTCACCCCCTCTTCCTCTCTCCACCACTTCTTCTCCACCATCTCCCCTCACCCCTCTTCCTCTCTCTCCATCCACTTCTTCTCCCACCATCTCCTCACCTCTTCCTCTCTCATCCCCCTCTTCTTCTCCACCATCTCCCTCACCCCCCTCTTCCTCTCTCTCCACCCCTTCTTCTCCACCATCTCCCTCACCCCTCTTCCTCTCTCTCCCCTTCTTCTCCACCATCTCTCTTCCCCTTCTTCCTCCTCCCCTCTTCTTCTCCTCTCTCCCTCACCCCCACTTCTTCTCCACCATCTCCTCACCCCCTTCTTCTCTCTCTCCCCTCACCCCTCTTCTTCTCCACCATCTCCCCTCATCCCCCTCTTCTTCTCCACCATCTCCCCTCACCCCCTCTTCTTCTCCCACCATCTCCCCTCACCCCTTCTTCTCCTCTCTCCCCTCCCCCCCCTCTTCCTCTCACCATCTCCTCACCCCCCTCTCCCTCTCTCTCCATCCACTTCTTCTCCCACCTCTCCCCTCCCCCCTCTCCCTCAGGTCGTTGGAGAAGAACAATATTTCTCTTAATTACTTTTTCTCACTTAAACACTTACTAAAGAAACTATTTACTTATTCCATTACTTACAAACTTTATTACTTACTTTGATGTAACAACATTATCTTGTTTAATTACTTATTTTGTTACTTAAGCTACTTGTTGTAATATCTAAGACAATTACTTAAAACTTACTTACTTATAAACATATGTAAGTAGATTACCTGGTACTTCAGTGTGTAGTTATTTAGTACTTATTAATTCTTACTTTCTGACTTATACAACTGTGACAATTTGCCTGACCTTAAGTAATTGTTCTCTTATTTCATGTATACACCCACAGAGAGACCATAGGGAACACAGACTTAAAAAATAATACATCCGGGCGTCAACAACATTTTTTTTCTCTATTTTTTAATACTTTTTTTCCTAGTCTCTCTTCCCCCTCAAGTGTAAACAAAAGCCTCCATTTTTTTTTTGTCAGACTAATCCTGTAGCTTTTTGTTTGTGGTAGAAAGGGGTTTTGTGTTTGTGCCCTCATGTTTTGTCACACTACCCCCCTACCCCCTCTCTCACCCCTCCCCTACCCCCCTCTCTCACCCTCCCCTACCCCCTCTCTCACCCCTCCTTCTCACCTCACCTCTGGTTTACATAAAAAAATCTAGGTAGTGTTTTTTTTCAGTGAGATATATATATGTATGTGTGTGTGTGTGTGTGTGTGTGTGTGTGTGTGTGTGTGTGTGTGTTGTGTGTGTGTGTGTGTGTGTGTGTGTTTGGGGTGGTTTTGTCAGTAAGTTCTGTCGGTTTTATTTTATGTTTGTGGTTTTAATGGTATATAAGTCTGGGATATCTGTCAGTAGTTTTGTCCATATAGTGGGAATACTTGATGTGTTTTGTCCATGAGTTATGTCCAACTGGGGTGTTAGTATAGGTTTCAAGTTTGATGATGCCGGGCACCGACTCTGCTCAGAGATAGTGAAAACAAATTAAGCGAGATAGTAGTGACTAGTAACGATGTTGGTAAGCAAATAGACAAACTAAACCTAATAAGTCACCTGGTCCCGATGAGATATTTGAGTATTAAAGGAATGTAAGGAAGAGCTTAGCATGCCCTTAGCAAGTTGTTTAACATGTCCTAAAAACAGGTGTAGTACCAGAATCTTGGAGATAGCAAATGTAATACCGATTTTCAAGAAGGGATGAAGCACTATCCTCTAACTACCGCTAAGTCTAACATCAATAGTAGGCATACTGGGCAATCATTTCAAACTCTATTCAGAAATCACCTGAAAGCACCGATTGATCAATGATTCCCAGCATGGCTTCAGGCGGACGTTCTTGTCTAACTAATCTATTAACATTCTTTTCATCAAGTTTTCGAATCGGTGGACGAGGGCACAATTATGATGTGGTATATCTCGACTTTTAGAAGCCTTCGACAGTCCCCATGAAGACTAATTAGAAAGTTTGAGCACATGGCATCAAAGGTAACATCCTTAAATGGATTAGGGCGTGGTTACAGGACAGAAACAGCGGTGAGCATTAACGGCACAAGTCCCATTGAGCAACGTCACAAGTGGATCCCCAAGCTCAGTGCTTGACCATTATTATTTATTATATACATAAACGACATAGATATCCGCATGAGCAGCAACATAGTAAATTGCTGATGACACTAAAATAGGACGTGTTATTAAATCTGGGGACTCCATGAAAACTACAGGAAGATCTAAACCAATTTTTCGAATGGTCTGAAAAATGGCAGATGAAATTCAACGTGGACAAATGTAAAATACTCAGTATAGGAGATGTAAACAGAAACCAGATACCAGATGAACAACGATGCCATAGAAATCCGACAGAGAGAGATTTAGGGTAATGATAAGGAGGAACCTTCCTAAGTAAACAATGTGTTTTTGCTTGGATCAAGGCTAATAAAGTACTTGGGTTCATACAAAGGGTGTTGGTTACAAGACTAGCGAGGGTCATCCTAAACTGTATCTTGCTCTTGTGAGACCACACCTGGATGCCGTTTAGTTCTGGTCACCGTAACAGAATGGATATAGAATCATTGGAAAGAATTCAGAGAAGAATGAACTAATCCGGGCATTAGAACCTGAGTACAGAGACAGGTTAAAGCATCTTAATTTGCACTCCTTGAGAGGCGTGAAGCGAGGGCGACCTGATAGAGGTTATAAGTGGAAGTCAGGGCTAAACAAAGGGGACATTACAAAGGTACTCAAACTATCCACAGGAGCAAACTCGTAACAATGGTTTTAAATTAGACAAATTCAGATTTGGGCGTGAAATAGGTAAATACTGGTTTGGAAACAGAGTAGTGGATGAATGGTACAGTTACCAAATATCATCATTAACTCGAATACGCTGGATAGCTTCAAACATAGGTTGGATGCTTATATGAGCAATAGGGGTTGGGTGTAAGCAGGACTGCCCAGTATGGGATCAGTGCCCACTGGTTTCCTCCATTCTTATGTTCTTATGATCATGGTGACGGTGATGATGATGATGACGGTGGTGATGATGATGATGATGATGATGATGATGATGACGGTGATGATGATGATGATGATGATGATGATGATGATGATGATGACGGTGATGATGATGATAATGATGATGACGGTGATGATGATGATGGTGGTGATGATGATGATGATGATGATGATGATGATGATGATGATGATAATGATGATAATAATAACAACACACAAAAGCCACATTATCACTTACAAAGACAATGGTGGAGTGTCTTTCTATATGTCTACCTGTCTGTCTGTCTGTCTGTCTGTCTGTCTGTCTGTCTGTCTTACCATAACTTACCTGAAAGACAGTGGTGAAGTGTCTCTCTGTCTGTTAATCTGTCTCACCATAACTCACCTGAAAGACAGTGGTGAAGTGTCTCTCTGTCTGTTAATCTGTCTTACCATAACTCACCTGAAACAAAGAAAATACGAGTCAATTCCTCAATAAACAATAACATGATAATACAAACACCTTCACCTCACGTACAGGCACTGTAAACAATAACACAGTACTCACATCACCAAAACAACAAAATCAACAACAAAAAACGCTACAGATTGGCTAATTATAAACCGATCGTGCTAATTACCGAACTGCCCCTAGACCGTAACTACCCACACCTCCTGACCAAATTTCAATATAATCGGTCAAAGCGTCCACAAGTTATCGCGTGGACAAGGTGATACTGTACTCGAGGATACAACAATGGGTGTGACATATGGGACTTTTGGGCTGTGGGGTAACAACTGTACCTGTACTTTATACCTCCAGCTGTACTGATGGGTTCGTGTGATGGTTTAACTCTGGTTTAGAAATATTTTAAACCTTTTTAAGATGATGAATTTTATTTCTCATATTCTCCATGGGGTTTAAACCATCATCTTAAAGGTGTTAAACTAGTATATTCTGGTAAACCACCATCTTTAAATATTTAAACCATGACACCGAAAACGTTAAACCATCACCTTACAGCAGTTAAACCATAATTAAACCTGTACACTTAGTATCAATAAACCCTGAACATCAACAACTTTCTCAAGATCAACAAAATGTCTTCTTAAGTTTTCTTCAAGGAGGAAAGTTGGAGGTATTTGTTTTTCGTCAGATAAAACTTGGTGGTGTGGTTAGGCACACACACACACACACACACACACACACACACACACACACACACACACACACACACACACTACAGACTACCAAGCGATCTTAGTCACGTTATATCAGAATTCATACTGTCAAATATAATCATGTCAGACCCAGTGCTGTCAGATATGGTCAGACATAATAGAATCCAGTCATGTCATGTCAGATCTAATCAAGTCAGATCAGGTTATGTCAGGTCAAGTCTAATCATGGTTAAGTACAGTCATGTCAAAAACTAATTATATTATGTCAGAACTAGTAATGCGAGTGCCAGTCATGTCATCTTCACATTATGTCAGTGCAAGTCATGTCAGCTTCAAGTCATGCCAGTTCCAGTCATGTCAGCTTCAAGTCATCCCAATGCCAGTCATGTCAGCTTCAAGTCATTCCAGTGCCAGTCATGTCAG